>NC_089583.1:44881855-45159468 GCF_019320115.1 Miscanthus floridulus | reverse complement strand
GACAAGGTTATGATGGTGCTAGTAACATGAGAAGAGAGTGGAATGGACTCCAAGCAAAGTTTATGGAAGAGTGTCTTTATGCATATTATGTTCATTGCTTTGCCCATCAATTACAGTTAGCTCTTCTTGCTGCATCCAAAGAAGTAACTGCGGTTCATGATTTTTTTGAACATCTTGCTGTTGTTGTCAATACTGTTGTGTCCTCCACTGAGAGAAATGATGACCTTCATGACAATCAAGTTGCCAAAATGGAGCATTTAATTGAACTTAATGAGCTTGAAACTGGAAGTGGCACTAACCAGATTAGAACCTTGCATCATCCTAGGGATACTAGATGGAGCTTACATTATGATTCAATTTGTAGTCTTTTAAAGCTTTACAAGCTTACATTTCTAGTATTGAAAGATATTGCTACTGCTAAAGGTTCAGGAAGCACACCTACTGGACGAGCAAAGGCTGTTGGTGCTGTTAAATTAATGATGTCATTTGACTTTGTTTTTATTTTGCATGTTATGAAAGAACTCATGGGCATTACAGACCTACTTTACAAAAAGCTACATAAAAGAAACTCAGGATATTGTCAATGCTATGGATGATGTGGCCACTACCAAGAAATTGATCCAAAGTTTAAGAGATCATGGCTGGAGTGCCCTTCTTAATGTTGTGACATCATTTTGCATAAAACAAGCAATACAAGTGCCAAATATGAATGCCTTCTTGCGGAATATATTCGATCTCGTGCTGAGAATGAGCTATCAGTTGAGCATCACTACAAATATGACATTTTCACAGTTGCTATTGATCAACAATTACATGAGTTAAATAGCAGGTTGAGTGAACAAACCACAGAGCTTCTCGTTTTGTGTACATCTTTGGATCCTAGAGATTCATTTAGATCGTTCAAAATTGATGATATTTGCCTGCTAGCTTCAAAGTTCTATTCTGCTGATTTTTCTGAACAAGAAAGAAATAACTTGAGACATCAATTACAACATTATGAGCTTGATGTCCTCGCAAATCCATAGTTTCAGAATTTATTAACTATTGCTGATCTATGTCGTCGACTAGCGGAAACTAGAAAATCAAATGACTATTATTTGATTGACAGGTTATATAACATCCCTCATTTTTTATCTATTATCCTAAATCATTTTTATAGATGGCAAATACTAAGCATTTTTTTCTTTGGTAGATTGATTCGGCTTGTTCTAACTCTACCAGTTTCGACAGCTACGTCAGAGCGGGCATTCTCTGCAATGAAACTTGTGAAGACAAGACTCCGAAATAAAATGGGAGATGAATTTCTGAGAGATTGCTTGATAATATACATTGAGAAGGAGATTGCAATTGAGTTCACAACTGATACACTTATTGATAATTTCTATGATATGAAGACACGCAGAGTAAGACTAAAATGAAAAAGGTTAGTTTCTATAAATACTTTTGCTTGCAGTAACTTTTATGTAATGAAAAATATGAAACCATGACTTTATATGTGATATATTTGATAAAGTATATCCAATCTTCATCTTCCCTGGGAGTCCGATTATAGCAATCTATTAATTAAACTTGGCTGGCCCCCTGTCTAGAAATCCCGGCTCCGCCACTGCCTTAAAGTACATGCATAAAACAGAGTCAGTGGTCAGTTTAGTGCATATTACATACAACTACTCTCAACACAACTTCAGAACTGAATTTGTCGTCATTGAGTATTCACTGTTGTGACACCGACAGAATTAGGCCTTGAAAAACAACGCTTCCGCACTGCAATCCTCTTTCGTCATCATCGCCGCTCTTTCTTCCTGTTCCCTGAGGGCAGTCCCAATGGTGCATTGATGATAGTTTCTATCATCATTAAATGACTTACCACGTAGGCAAAACGCTGACATGGCAACGTAATTAATGAAGAAAGAGATAAAAAATCATAGAAATGGTTTCTTTATGAAGAAATCAGGTCTACTCTTGACCCAATGCACCAAGAAACCATGAAATCGTCATTGGGGAGAAACCACCAGTTTCTAGGGAGCTCGTGTCGCACTCCCATTGGAGGAAGAAGATAGAGTTGGAAGAGAGAAAGATGAAATAATTATTACTCATAGAAACCATGGGTTGAAAAGCAGTACTTTTTTGGTGCGGTATTTTATATTATAGAAACTACTAGTTTCTTTCATTGGGACTGCCCTGATGAACCAAAGGTCCCGAAACATCGCTAAACCTAGTATGCATATAAACTTTAGAGCTCTTTTGGATTACAGGATTTTTTAAGGGATTTTGGAGAAATATTGTTTGCGAATGCAAATTTCCTATCCTATGCACGAAGTACGAGGAATTAATTGTCCATCATGGCTTGTTCTACCCAATAAAAAAGAGATAACACATGCAAAGCATGCACTTGGTGTTATTTTTTTATTCAACCTTAACATTCCTTCAAAACGAATCCTTCATTTGTTTTTCTTATGCCCCAATCAAACAACCTTTCACCCAACTTTCCTACATTTTACAATCCTCTGTTTTACACATGCATCTACATCATATTCCTATGTTTTTCAATTTCTACCTTTAACTTGTCCTGTTCTTACGATTTGTTTTTCGATATGCTTGTAACAATGATTTATGTTTTTTCTTTGGATCTTTTTTTTGTCGTGTTGCATGCAAAACCAGGAAAAGTCAAATTAATAGGTGAACTTACGATTGGAAGGAATGAACTGGTCCAGCAGTGCAGCAATACATTGTGTTTTTTTAGAGTACAACATGATGTGTCATATATCTGTATACTTGTTACAATGAAGGTCATGTGCAAATAATAGATGAGTCAAGGGGAGAAGAAAACGAACTGGCAGCAAAACCGACCACAAGGGCTCTTGAAAGGATAAGCTAAACTTGTGTCAAAGTTCAAGGGACGAACCAGCTGAACTGTAAAGCTATGATTAGAAACAGATGAAAAACAGGTGTGGTTGCTCTCAAAACTGACTACACAACTTGTGGAAAACTCTAAAAATCTATGCCTTCGAGTTAGGAAGAGATCCTAGTACTACCGCTGCGAGTGAAGCATGGTAGAAAGAAAAAAAATGGCGGGTTAAATAAGAAAAAGTTTATATTAAAAATCTTTCTTCTAGATTTGATGCATGCCAGATTTATTGGATGTGGTGAATCTTTTTATATTTTGGAACTTTGTATTTAATATAATTAGCATTAGCTTTTCTTTTCTTTTCTTTTCTTTAAGAATTACACGGCACAATGTAGACATCCACACACGCACACTCACCCCCTATGAATACACGTATGTAAACCTTACCACTATGAGCACCTCCGAAGTACTAAGCCGGCAGATCTCGAGATTCATGAAGTCACCGTAGGCGCCACGCTGTCGACGGGGACGTCGTCTACCACTGAAAGTAGAGAGTCGGTAAATCCTGAAATAAATCTAGAAAAATGCGAGCACCCATGCTAAGTCGAGGACTTGAATTCGGTTGAACAGGTTCCACCCCAAGAAATCCAACCAACTATCAGTTTTCTTTTCTTTTTGGTGCACGTAACATAGACTTCCTGTACACCAAACGGATTAACATGACATGGTATGTACATACCTTTTGACTACCTAAAATATGTAACGTGTACAAATTATGTACCTTAAAATATGCGTGATTTGTATATTTTTTTGTATTTGTTACCACTTTATTAACTTCAAAATAAAATATATATATATATATATATATATGTTAATATAACATTGTATACATGATGAATTTGCTAGAAAAAAAAGCATTTATGGTACCCTACCGTAACTGTGTTTTTCTTCGCGATCGTGCTCATGCCTACCCTAAACCTTCGTTTAACATTGCAAGGGCTCGTTTAAATTGAGGTGTAAAATTTTGGGTGTTATATCGGGTGTTACATGAAGGTGCTGGATAGGGTATTTGAATACTAATAAAAAATAAATTACAGAATCCGTCTGTAATTCAGGAGACAAATTTATTAAGCATAATTAATCCATCATTAGCATATGTGTTACCGTAGCACCACATTGTCAAATCATGAACTAATTAGACTTAAAAGATTCGTCTCATAAATTAATCGTAAACTGTGCAATTAGTTATTTTTAGTCTATATTTAGTATTTTATGTATATGTCTAAATATTTTATAGGATAGAGAGTAAACTCTAAAGGAGAACTGGAAGAGTCCTTGAACCAGCTGTACTGTGCAGGAGGTTGGTCGGATCTGCAGCACAGCGGCGCGACGACCGGATTGGCGGGGCGCAAGCTCGTCTGGCCGGCCGGCCACTTCAGTGACGTGCGGTCCTGCCCCCGGGATCCTGGCGCCACGTTGCCGATTCGCTAACAGATTTATGCCAATGGATATAGCCAAATAGCTGGGAAAACATGAGATACTTTGACTCTTCAAAAAACTTATTATTTTATTATATAAATCTAGTCAAACATGAGATACTTTGACTCGCCAAAAAAGTTAAAATAACTTATAATTTGGGATGAAGAGAGTATATAAATACAAAACAAAGAGTTGAAATTCAAATTTGCATTCAGATATCTACTTGACTTCAATAAAAACAACAAGTATCTATTTGCTTTATGAATTGTTTTATTAGAACAAAGTTAATATACAAATAATAGTTGAAACTTTTTTTAAAAGTTATCTTTACAACTATGACTATTTTTATTAATTTCAATATTACTAATGATGTCTAGTCATTATATTTTATTTATTTTTAATGTAGTTAACAAACCTCAATTTTAATATGGTGAATTATACTAGTTTTAATTAACTGATCAACATTAATATAATTTTCAATAACTGACATTCAATTTTAAAGTTGTATGTATCATTAATTCATATTGAATTATTAGTTGTCATTTTTAAAGAATTTAAAAATTTATCTACATGACAATTGTTATTCGAATGCGAATGTGAGGAGGGCATTTGCCTAGAAACCGTTGGACCATTGGCTCCATAAAGTCCCCGCCTCTATGAATTCAAAGGCATGCCTCCTAAAATCTTTCTTTGGTAATTGCCAATCGTGTCATAGTCTGGCCACACGAGCTCGTGCGCATCAAGAGCATATGGGTCGCTTTCTACCATTCTTAAACTCACAATAGATGCACACATAACAACTCATTTAAATTGAGTCAATCCACTATCAATTTCTTTACGAGATTCATTCTATATTGCACTAGCATTTTGTCGGGGACCTAATACCGGGGTACCCCAGAAGGTGGAACCGATAACCACCGAACGTAAAAAACTTCTGGACGCATAAGGGCGCCATGTCATCCTTTGTTCGAATGACAGGAGTTCGGTTCCGCCTCGCCCGACACCCTTGGGACGGGCTCGGTCTCGCCCGAGGACCGAGGGATAAACTCCGTCTCGCCCGACGCCTTGAGGACGGGCTCGGTCTCGCCCGAGGGCTGAGGGATGAGTTCCGTCTCGCCCGATCCCGGAGGGGTGGGGTCAGCCTCACCCGACGCCTTTATGGGATAACCCTGCCTCGCCCCAAAGGCTCAAGGCTAATCTCCGTCTCGCCCGACGCCTATAGGGCGGGCTTGGTCTCGCCCGAAGGCTAAGGGATAGATTCCGCCTCGCCCGATCCCGGAGGGATAAGGTTAGTCTCGCCCAGGAGATAGGGATTGGCCTCCGCCTCACCCGACGGCCCAGAACGAGCCTCGCCCTGATCGATATCTATCCTTGGTAACGATGGGTACAGGACGAGACAAGACGTTCGGGTCAACCATGACTCCAACGACCATACCCTGCGCCCTGACAGGAAGAGAACTGTCAGGGAACGACAGGACTGATGCTTAGACCCTTCCGGGCGCCGCAGAGCCCAAAAGGTATTACAGGTGCGTGCACCTCACTCTGTAGAGTTGTAGGCGCCGCCTTCAGCTCTGGGACACGGAACCCAACGAAGATATACGACAACCGCTACGCTCCAAGAACGGATTTGCTATCTCCACGAACGACGGATACTCCGTCACCACGCTATGGACCCAAGGGAGCGGGGGGCCCTCTTCCCGACCCCTCAGGTCCTCCAAGTCAGAGAGCCTTGGCCACGGCGCTACACCGGACCCCGACCCCGAATTCTCATCATGGGAACCAGAAGGCGTGAGGAGCAAGGCTGGGGGGAGGCCCCTAAGTCAAAACCACTGTACCACAACCCATACCCTGGGGGCAGCATGCTGTGACTAATCTGACATCCTATAGAGATATCGACAACATCGTAAGCACTTATCTTCCTGCGCACTCATCAGAATGGGGGACCTGACCAGGTAAACAGGAGCCACAAGACTAGGTAGTGTACGAAACACTGAAGCTCTCACCCTTGTAAAGCCAGCCCCTTCATCTATAAAAGGGGAGGCATGTCCTCCATCAAACGGACTGGAAAAAATAGGACCGAACAATAGAACGCACTCACACACATTCAAGCAGCTACGAAGCTCTTGACCACCTTTCAATCCTTCGATCAGAGACTTGGGACCAGTCCCTCTCTCGGCAGTTTGTATCCCTTACTACAGATCGTTTACGGTGCTAATAACACAAGCAGCAACAAACTGGACGTAGGGACGTTCCGCCCGAACCAGTATAATTCCTGTGTCCTTTAGCGCACCATCCGAACCTAACGCGCATTACTATAAATTTACTTGCCGGTGCTTGTACGAAACACCGACAGTTGGCGCGCCAGGTAGGGGCTTTGCGCGTTCCGAATCAGGTCTCGGATGGCCACCCACGCAATCACCTGGGCCCCGGGCGCACACGTGCGTTTCGGCGACCTGGATTTCATCATCACGCTAGGAGGAGAGCTGGCGCTGACTGATTCAGCCGCTCCATCTCCCCCTTCCATCAACCTCAGCCGTCTCAGGCTTGAGGGCCCACCAGACAACTCCCGAGGAGTTCCGTCACCCAAGGGGGCTTCCCACGACGCCACCATGTATCCGGAAAGGTCCGTATGGAGCGCCCCAACAGCGTTTCCATTCGGTCTCCGCAATGCTGCGGCGACCGCCGGCCGCCCTTGGGCGCTACGAGTGGTTCAATCACCCATGGACATCGAGTACGTGGGGGTGATTGAGCGTGATACGGAGACCCTCTACGAGCTCCTCAACAAGAAGCCTGTATCGCTCTCCAGCTCAGATTCCAGTAGGGGGAGCCACCATCCTTCCCGAGGGTGCTACATGACGCAGACCCCCGAGGGTCACGTCGAAAGCGCCTCTAGGGAAGAGGCCACCCCTACAAACAATCCTGACGGCAGATCCGGGGAAGAGGGGACAGCCCCATCTCACCTGAGGATGGAGCAGCTAAGGGCTCGTCAGCAAGAGATCGACGAGGCCGGGCAAGGGCTCGCACGGGAATACGCGGACATCAATCGCGAGATTGAACGCCGCAAAGACGGGGGGCGCGCGCGCGCCACAGCCCGCACCGTACACCAAAGGATCCTCACCGACGATGGGGCCTTTCCTCACTTTGCCCGAGCCAGCCAGAACATCGCCGCAGCAACCGCCTTGCTGCATGGCCTTCCGGAGGCCGCGACGTCCGAGGATCGACACGCTTATCGGGAGATTCGCACGTTGCTCGAGCGTGCAGCAGCGCAGCAAGCGGAAAGTTCGTTGTCTCGACGACGCGAACCCGACACCAGCAAGCACGCGCCCTCAGTGCGTCCCACCAAGGACGCATCCGTACACCAAACACCGCCAGCCGGCGGGCAGCCCTCCGTCGTCCCTGTACATCAACGCCTCGGCCGTGGCCGCGATGTACGCAGCATCATCGACGCCCGGAGACGTGCCCACGGCGACGAGGGAGAAGCAGCACGCCGCGGCTATCATCCTCGACATGGAGGGCGCTACGACAGCAACGAAGACCGAAGCCCGAGCCCCGTTCTGCCCGGCCCTCAGGCTTTTGGCCGGCACATCCTCAACGCCGCGTTCCCCCTAAGGTATCGACCGCCTACGAACATTCCTAAATATTCTGGCGAAACAAATCCCGGGCTTTGGCTCGAAGACTATCGGCTTGCATGTCAGGCCGGTGGTGCGAGTGATGATAATTTTATTATTCGCAATCTCCCGCTGTTCTTGGCCGACTCGGCACGAGCATGGCTGGAGCACCTACCGTCCAATGCTATTCAGAGTTGGGCGGATCTAACTGAGATCTTCGTGGGTAATTTCCAGGGCACGTACAAACGCCCTGGAAACCCATGGGACCTCAAGAACTGCCGTCAGAAGGCCGATGAAACCCTCCGCGGGTACATCGGCGCTTCTCCCGACAGTGCAACGAGCTCCCAAACGTCGCCGACGCCGACGTGATAGGAGCCTTTCTGTCCGGAACGACCTGCGAGTCCCTGGTCCACAAGCTAGGACGCAGGGGCCCACGAACTACCAAGGAACTTCTGGACATCGCCACCAGTCACGCCTCTGGGGAGGAGGCGGTCGGAGCCATCTTTGATCGCTCCGACGGAAAGACAAGGCGGGACGAGGGCGCCAGCGAAGGCGCCTCCAACCGTCCCGCCAAAGGGAAAAGTAAGAAGCAACGGCGCGACAACTCGCTCGTGGCCGCAACCGACCGCAAAGGTGGCCGGAAACCCACGGAGGGCACTCCGAACCACTTCGAGAAAATGCTCGAGGGGCCATGCCCAAACCACGCCTTCCCGGCCAAGCACCTATACAAGGAATGCGGCCTTATGCGCAAATACTTGGCCGGGGGCCTGAACAAGGAGGAGAAGGGGAAGGAGCCTGTTCCCACCATTGACGAACATGGAGAGAAGGACGACGCCTTCCCAACACCGACCGGTGCCCTCATGATCTTCGGAGGATCAGCGGCCTACGACTCCAGGCGCCGCCAGAAGGTCGCACGTCGAGAGGTCTATACCGCTGGACCGGCTATGCCAGCTTATCTCCGGTGGTCGGAATCCGCCATAACCTTCGACCGGTCCGACCATCCAGATGCCATCCCACACCCGGGGAGGTATCCGCTTGTCGTTGACCCGATCGTCGGTCCAAAGCGGCTCACCAAGGTACTGATGGATGGGGGCAGCGGCCTCAACATCATGTACGCCAAGACGCTCGACGAGATGGGCGTCGACCGAACGCACCTCCGTCCCGTCCGAGCACCTTTCCATGGCGTCGTGCCTGGAAGGCAAGCTGTGCCACTAGGGCAGATTGACCTGCCCGTCACTTTTGGGGATCGATCCAATTACCGGACTGAGACCCTCACCTTCGATGTGGTGGGATTCCCGGGGACTTTCCACGCCATTCTGGGGCGACCATGTTACGCGAAGTTCATGGCCGTGCCCAATTACACATACCTGAAGCTGAAGATGCCAGGTCCCCGTGGGATCATCACCATCGGCACCTCCTTCCAGCGCGCTTACGAGTGCGAGGTCGAATGCTGCGGACACGCATCCGCGGTCATCGCGTCCGAAGAGCTCGCCACCCTCAGGAAGGAGGTCATTGAAGGGACACCCGACGCAAAGAAGTCGTCCGGATCGTTCGAATCAGCAGAGGGTTCCAGGGACGTCCTCTTGGATCCCAGTAGCTCCGAGGGCAAAAAAGTCCGAATCGGGACCGCGCTCTCCTCCGCATAGGAAAGCGCGCTCGTCGACTTCCTCCGCGCCAACAAGGACATCTTTGCGTGGAAACCCTCGGATATGCCGGGCATCCCGAGGGAGGTCGCCGAGCATACCCTCCAGATCCTCCCGGGCTCCAAGCCGGTGAAACAACGCCTGCGCCGCTTCGACGAGGAGAAACGCAGGGCCATCGGCGAGGAGATAGCCAGACTACTGACCGCAGGATTCATTAAGGAAGTATACCACCCAGAGTGGTTAGCAAATCCTGTTCTTGTCCGAAAAAAGAGTGGGAAATGGAGAATGTGTGTTGATTATACTGGTCTCAACAAAGCGTGTCCAAAGGATCCATTTCCTTTGCCCCGAATAGACCAAATAGTCGATTCCACCTCGGGGTGCGAAACCCTCTGTTTCCTTGACGCATACTCAGGCTACCATCAGATCGCAATGAAAGAGTCCGACCAGCTCGCGACATCTTTTATCACGCCCTTCGGATCATTTTGCTACGTTTCAATGCCGTTTGGTTTGAAGAACGCTGGGGCGACGTACCAGCGCTGTATGCTTAGTTGCTTCGGAGACCTCATCGGGCGAACCGTTGAGGCCTATGTCGACGACATCGTAGTCAAATCCAAGCGGGCTGACCACCTTGTCGCCGACCTTGAACGCACCTTTGCGAAACTCCGGGCGAACGGCATCAAGCTCAATCCCGAAAAATGTGTTTTCGGAGTCCCGAGGGGCATGCTGCTCGGCTTCATCGTCTCCGAGCGTGGCATCGAAGCCAACCCAGAGAAGATATCGGCCATCACGAGGATGGGCCCGATCCAAAACATAAAGGGGGTTCAGCGAATCACAGGGTGCCTTGCCGCCCTCAGCCGATTCATTTCACGCCTCGGCGAACGAGGACTCCCCCTTTATCGACTTCTGAAGAAAACTGACCACTTCGAGTGGACAGCTGAGGCTCAGGAGGCACTTGACATGGTTAAACAATTTTTAACTAAGCCGTCGGTCCTAGCTCCTCCACGCGATGGAGAATCTCTCCTACTATATATATCAGCCACCACCCAGGTGGTTAGCTCTGCCTTAATAGTAGAGCGAGAGGAGGAAGGGCACACCTTCAAGGTGCAGCGCCCTATATATTTCATCAGCGAAGTGCTATCCGACTCCAAAACCCGCTGCTCCCAGATCCAGAAACTCCTCTACACCGTCCTCATCACCAAAAGGAAGCTACGCCACTACTTCGAGTCACACCCCGTGACAGTAGTGACGTCGTTCCCCCTCGGCGAGGTCGTTCGTAGCCATGACGCTACGGGAAGAACCGCAAAGTGGGCGCTCGAGCTGATGGATCAGGGCATTTCTTATGTCCCCCGAACGGCGATCAAATCTCAGGCGCTGGCTGACTTCATCGCGGAGTGGACCGAGGTCCAGATGCCACCAGCAGCCGTCGATCAAGAGTACTGGATAATGTACTTCGACGGATCGCTGATGAAGAAGGGCGCCGGAGCGGGACTAGTCTTTATATCCCCCCTCGGGGTCCACATGAGGTACATGGTTCGGCTCCATTTTCCCTCATCAAACAATACTGCAGAATACGAAGCGCTCATCAACGGCCTACGAATCGCCATCGAGCTGGGCATCCGACGCCTTGACGTCAGGGGCGACTCTCAGCTGGTCGTCAACCAGGTCATGAAAGAGTCGGGCTGCCACGATACCAAGATGGAGGCATACTGTCAAGAGGTCCGACGTCTGGAGGACAAATTCGACGGCCTCGAACTCAATCATATCCCCAGACGCCTCAACGAAGCGGCCGACACGCTCGCAAAAGCGGCATCCAGCCGAGAGCCAGTTCCAACAGGTGTCTTCGCTAGTGATCCAACACAAACCCTCGGTACGCTACACGGGGTCAGGAACAAGCCAACGATGGCCCTTCTAGTCCGACCCCCAAGGCCGATCCGCCAACTGTTCCTCCCGACCCCGAGGTCATGGAGCTTGAAGAAGACCCAGCAACGGAGTCCGATTCTCCCAATGACTGGAGAACGCTTTACATCGACTATCTCCTCCACGATGTACTACCAACCAACGAGACAGAAGCCCGACGGCTCGCGCGACGCGCCAAATCCTTCGTTCTTGTAGAGGGCGAACTCTACAAACGAAGTCACATTGGAATTCTTCAGCTTTGCATCCCTGGCGAACAGGGAAAACTCCTACTGAGCGACATCCACGGTGGGGCATGCGGACACCATGCCGCACCAAGAACCTTGGTTGGGAAGGCATTCCGACAGGGTTTCTATTGGCCCACCGCAGTAGCCGATGCCGAGCAAATTGTACGCACCTGCGAAGGGTGCCAATACTACGCTCGGCAAACACACCTCCCGGCCCAGGCTCTCCAGATGATCCCCATCACGTGGCCCTTCGCGGTCTGGGGGCTTGACCTGGTCGGGCCTCTTAAAAAAGCGCCCGGAGGCTTTACCCACTTGCTTGTCACCATAGACAAGTTCACAAAATGGATTGAAGCTCGGCCAGTATCCACAATCAAATCCGAGCAAGCTGTGCTGTTCTTTCTCGACATCATCCATCGCTTTGGAGTACCGAACTCCATCATCACAGACAACGGCACGCAGTTCACCGGTAGGAAATTTGTTCGTTTCTGTGACGAACAACACATCCGAATCGATTGGGCAGCCGTCGCGCACCCCCGGACGAACGGACAGGTCGAGCGCGCAAACGGCATGCTCCTTCAAGGCCTCAAACCCAGAATTTTCAACCGGTTGAACAAATTCGGCGCGCGTTGGCTCGCTGAGCTCCCGGCTGTGCTATGGAGCCTAAGGACGACTCCTAGCCGGGCCACCGGCTACACACCCTTTTTCATGATCTACGGCTCCGAGGCCGTTCTCCCGACGGACCTCGACTATGGAGCGCCAAGAATCAGAGCATATGACGCTAAGGGAGCCGGGGCATCTCACCAAGACGCCATGGACCAGCTGGACGAGGCCCGCGACATCGCCCTCCTCCATTCAGCCAAGTACCAGCAAGCGTTGCGGCGGTACCACAGCCGACGGGTGCGGGGTCGAGCCTTCAACGTCGGAGACCTCGTCCTCCGTCTTGTACAGAGCAACAAGGATCGTCACAAACTCTCCCCGCCCTGGGAAGGGCCCTACATCGTCGCGGAAATACTTCGCCCAGGCGCCTACCGGTTGAAAACCATCAAAGGGGAGGTCTTCGCCAACGCCTGGAACATTGAGCAGCTACGTCGTTTCTATCCTTAAAATAAGCTTACACTTTTCCCTATCAGTTTTTGTCTTAACAGAACTCCGATCCTTAGTAACTACCGACCCCTGCAAATCGCGAGGGGCCAGACCTCACTCGGGGGCTGGCATGTGATCGTAACATATGTCATGTGTAGTACAAGTATTACGCTTGTAAAAAATCCCTGTGTTATACTTGCAAACATTTTTCTAAGTTTTCCATTCGCCTCATAAACAAGTCTCGAGGGCTAAGATCTTGGGAGCTAATTCTGAATACAACTGGTAGGACTGCGAGACACCCACGCCCCAGCGGCTGCAACCTCTTTGCTCACCAGTTCAATCAGAATTAGTTTGCCCACGTTCCTAGCCTCCTATGACTTAGACCATGAGAAGAGTTGGAAAGCGCTAAAATGACTTGCCGCAAGCAAAGGATGTAGTTTTGTTCATTTTTTGCACGAATTCACCACTTACAAAGCGATGTCATTACAAAAAAGGAACAATATACCCTGAAGATTGTTTACTCGGGGGCTTCCCCACAACGTTATTTCATTACAGTCTCGGCTCAGCTCTACCACAAGTGCTACTACGATCGCCGTACCACGCTCTCCATCGGCGACGTCGAGGGCATGTACACGGGCCAGTTCGTCCACTGCGGCCGCCGTGCCACGCTCTCCATCGGCGACGTCGAGGGCATGTACACGGGCCAGTTCGTCCACTGCGGCCGCCGTGCCACGCTCTCCATCGGCGACGTCGAGGGCATGTACACGGGCCAGCTCATCTACTGCGGGCGCCGTACCACGCTCTCCATCGGCGACATCTTCGCTGGACCCTCGAAGGCGCCACCATCTATGACGCCTCCGCCGGAGCGTCCGGGGACTACGCCATCGTCGTCAGCCGCAACCCCGGCAGCAACGCCACCGTCATGGCGTCTGGGGACTACGCCATCATCCCCAGCCATAACCCCGACAACGGCGTAGGGGTAGGAAACGCCTCCAGCCAAGGGAGGAGCGCAGCGAACGACGGCGCAGTCAACGACGCACGACACCCACCGACGCCTTTTCTCCTTCAGCAGCAGCGACTCCTCACCAAGGGCCGCGCGTACCATCTCATCTACGTTGGATAACCTCCGGCTCGACATCACGCACCAGAATCACGAGCAAGTTTGTAAGTTCTCTATCTCTCTCTGGCATTACTCTTCCTCACTCAGGAACCACCGCGACGCACGGACGCGTTGGACGGAAAGGAAGAAGAAGGAGAGATAGCGGCTCGGAGGCAGAAGGGGAGGTGGGATGAGAACTCCACTCCCCCTCCCTATTTAAGGAGGAGGCGCAATAACTAAGGAAAGGCGAAAGGTCGGACGAAAAACCCTCTCCCTTCCCCTTTTTTAATACGCAATCAATGCTGATTGATATCTGAGGGGACGCGCCGGAAGTGACGGGACGAACCCCGGTCTACGAAGCGTCCCTCTTTGGTCAAACTGAACACTGCCTGGGTATGGCCCGCCACTGACCCGCTCCGGACGCGGCGATTAAGGCACCCACATAGGCAGACAACTTTTTCGCCTTCCCATGCAGGACCACGGACGACCCGATGACGGGACCCTTCAGATCTCCTGGGTCGACCGTTCGGCTCAGAAGACACGACCAAAGAAAGATAAGCCTCTCAGCTTTCTCACTTTATACGTTAAAATTCGTTCGCAAGACTCCGACCCCGTCAAATAGCAGGGACGCGAGCATCACTCGGGGGCTGTCGAGGATGACTACCAGTCTAGACATCCTCTTCACCCGACCCCTCCGTACGCCCGAAACTAAGGGCGCGACATACAGGCACAAAGCTTTGAGTAAAACTGGACGAACTAGCAAACCCTACGCCCCGGTAGCTACGGTGTTTCTGTTTACCAGAAAAATCCTACTCAACGCCCCTTGCGTCTCTAGTTTCGACGTCGGCCCTCTCAATGAAGGGATCGGAGGGGTCCGCCTATAGAGTCTCCCCCAAAGGAGAAGCTGACAGGCCGCCCAAGTTAATCGAACGGCTCGGATCGTCACCGAGACACGAAAACAAAGAATAGCAATTCTTACGCAGGTTTTTTCAACCTCGTCACAAACGTCGGGGCCCGAACCCATCTGCTAGGAGCTTTTCCGCCACTCACATCACCAAGGTAACGTTACCGACCCCGCCTTTATTTTCAATTAAATATTGCATTCAAAACATTCTCATTCGATATAGGCAACCATAGGCTGAGGTTCGAAGGCCGGCCCGCGAGGGCTCGAGGCCGCCTCACGCCAAACAGGGCCAGGGAGAGATAACCAAGACGAGCCCCAGCGGCCCTGCCCGATCCCGCTCAGAAGCGAACCGGGACGTCTCGACCTTCTCTCGTTCGATTCTAACCTCGAGCCAAACCCACAGAATCTCCATCGAGGAGAGGCCATCGGGCCCCCTGAGCTTATCGAACGACTCAGGCATCTGCCGGGAGGCGGGTTAAGAAGTTGTGGAGTGCCACCAGAGGGCTCTGCCGACCCCATCAGCAAATGATGGACCCGGATTCCGCACGAACGTACCCGTTAGCGAGCTCGTTGAGCGCGGTACTCAAGCCGTCGAGGCAAGTGTCGTTCACTCAGCCCCTCCGATTGCGAAAACCGAGGACGGGGTAACACGCAAATAACAACCGACCCCTATCAGACCCTAACAAGGCTCGGGGGCTCGGGCCAAACAATGCAGGAGCAAAGGCCCCACCTTGCCGAGCCCATAGAGTCCCCAGTTGGGATTTCTGTTGGAAGGCAGGGCAGGGATTATTGCGATTGACATCCATTGTCACCAAAACCACGATTCCGGTCTCCAGTAACACCCGACCCCAGGCAGGTGCGGGGGTCGGACCTTACTCGGGGGCTGTTAAGGTACGGCTACCTCCTCAATCTCCTCACATTATAATCAGCGGCATAATTCAGGGGAACATATTGGTAAGACCGTAAAAAATCAAATCGCAAAAAAATCAAACAAAACGAAATTAAGACGCAAAAGCACGAAAGGCGTCCAGACTCGAAAAATACCGACACTTGTCCACATATTACATATAAGCTGTTCTCAAAATTGTTCGACTAATTACTCCCGCGAAGGGAGAACCATTTCTTTCAGACTGTCTGCCAGGTTCTTCGCAAGAGGAGCGACCATCTTCTCCATTTCCTCCAGCTCTTCATCCTCGTAGGTGGACGGAAAGCCTTCGCTCATCACCCTCAGGTTTATTTCCTTCTCATAATGGGCGTGGGCAACGGTGAAGGCCTGGGTAATCCCGGCGTGAAAGGCACTCTCCTCAAGTTGGCCCACCCGAGCCGTGATACCTCCGACACGAGCCGCGAGCGGGCTGGTCTCCACAGGCTCCGTCACATTCAGGGCGTTAAGGACCACCCCGACCGCAGCTTGTAGAAGATCATGCTCATCGCTCTCCGCCTGAAGGGCCCTGCGCGTATAGGCAGCCTCTTTCTCCAGCTTGGCGGCGACGTTCTCGGCACTCAACTTTCCTTTCACCGCGTCATCAAGCTCCGCCCGGAGAGAGCGGACCACCCCGACGTCCTCATCCACCTTCTGCTGGAGGGCTGCGGCCCTACTCTCGGCCTTCTGCCGGAGGTCCCGCTCCATCTCCAGCTCCTTCAGGATTTCGCTGGCCTTCTCATTAGCCGCGGCATTCCTCTACAGCAGCTCGTCTCGTTCTTTTTGGAGCTTGGCAATCTCCTCTCCATCCAGCTTGGACCTCGCCGACAGGTCCTCGAACATCCCGTGCGCCTCCTCCGCATCCTGACGCGCCTGGGCCTCCGCTCTTGGACGATAGCAAGCTGGGCGGCCATGTTTGCTCGCAGCCGGGCCTCCTCGGAGAGGCGATCCCGCTCTGCCTTCTGCTCACGGAGGAATTGGGATTTTTTCCGGCTACGAGCAACAAGAATCTGAAGAAGAAGAAGACTGATATCAGAAATGCGAGAATCCACAAACACACGAAGAAAGAAAAAAGAAAGTCCAGAAAATACCTGAGAGGTAGGGATAACGATCTCACGGAGGGCTCCTCTGGCCTGGTCCAGGGCGTTCAGCATGGTCGAGATCCCGATGTCAAGACCTTCTCGCTCCATACTCTCGGAATGATCATCGAGCGAGAAAAGAGCCGACGTCGGGTCCTGAGCAGCCATCCACTGGAGCGGCGGCTCCCCCCGCGCAGGGGAGCGGCTTCCTCCCGACAAGGGGGCCGGTGGCGGCTCCCTCCTGACCCTGTGTGGCACCACCGCCGCACTCAAGGACCCTCCGGATGGACCCTCCTCCGTCTGGACCGCTTCGGGCGCCACGGGCGGATCCGCATGGGCACCTGGTGGCGCAGATTGCACCACGCCCTCGGGTGCCACCACGACCACGCCCGGCTGATCCTGGCTCGGCGCAGTCACGATCACCTTCACCGGCGGTATGCGGTCCTCGGCCGGCTCTTCCACGCCCGCCGCGGAAGAAGCCGCTCGCTCAGTGGCCTCCGCGGGCGTGGGAGCCACCATGGACGCCGTCGGTTCGGCCAACGCGGCCCCAACGTCGGCACCACCCCTGCCCGAAACTAGGGGTGACTCCAGGCGACGCCGTCTGTCCCGCTTGAAGGGCGAGACTCTTCTTGGGCGCCAGCCCCAGGGGGTGACCCATCCGCAAGAACCTACACAGAGGTAATAACCGTTAAGTCAAAATAAAAATGGAAAAAAAGATGAAAACAGAGGAGTCAAGAGCTTACGTTGACGTCCTCGGCCGACGGAAGCGTTTTGGGGACGGATCCCCAGATCCCTGCCCTGACTCGTCCGGACGGGACCGTTTCATACCTGCCCCCTGCCCCGGGGCAGGGGGTTCATCTCGTCAGGCGCAGCGCCGGAGTCGCTCCCCTCCATCGTCTCGCCGGGCACGGCACCGGAGCCGTCCCCCTCCCTCGTCTCACGGGGCGCAGCACCAGAGCTGCTCCCCTCCATCACCTCACAAGGCGCGGCACCAAAGCTGGGCGCGGCTCTAGTACCACCCCCCTCCACGATCGCCTCAGGGTCGGCGGCAACAAGCCCGGCGTCCCCCACCCACCGATCCTCGGCCGGCACGCCGTGCGAAGCGGCGGATTCGCCGGCCTCCACCGACCTCATTGATTCACTTCCCTCTGCGTGAAAAGCGAAGGGCCCCTGCACGGGTGGGTGGCCACTTGTCAGCGTTTCCTCGTCCGCCAGGACGCCCCAATCCACGTCGACGGCTACCTCGTCGTCGTCGTCGTCATCATCATCATCGTCGTCATCCTCGCTGCTCACGTCCTCTCCCCGGTCCCGTGCCTCCTGCTTCAAGCCGTTTCGCCTTCTTCATCTCCTCCTTCGCTTTCTTGTCCCGCTCGGCCGCGAGTCGATTCGCCGCCGCCACAGCCCTGTCCTTCGGCAGTGGAGCCGGACTATCCTTGAAGACTAGCCCCCTCGGCTAGCCCCAACATCACAAAAGCAAGTATTAAAAAGGGAGATTCAGGAGAAAGAAAAGAGTGCAGGGGAAGAGGGCTTACGAATTCGAAGAACCCAGGCTCCGGCCGCATTGGAGGATGCCCGGGCACCGGATACACGATGTCGAGGACCATGCCGGCAGAATCCTTCGTCGGCTCCGTCGCTTCCTTGACACGCTGCGCCACTTCCGAATAAGGGAGCGCCTCGTCAACGAGCACCGTTCCCTCGAACGACATCCCTGGCATCATCCGATGCAGGGGAAGCACGCGCGCCATCAGTGGCGCCACCCTCCTCGCGTGGTAAGCACCGATAATCCCCGACCCCTTTACACCCCGACCCTTCAGGGCATGGAGGGCGGAGAGAAGGTCGGAGATGTGCTTCTTGTCTTTAGTCTGGACGCCCCAGCCCCATGACGCCGGAGCATCCAGCAATAAGACGTCCGGTGTACTTCGGTAGGGGGGCACTCGCATCATCCCTAACATAAAACCATTGCGAATGCCATCCCTTGTTGGATGTGGCCAGACGCATGTACGGGTAACCCTTCGATCGGGTATGGCGCAGGTGAATGCTGGCACACCCCATCGGTGCGTCTACTTCTTTCCCCCCAATCTTCCTCCTCGACAGACTAACGCTAAAGAAATGCCGCCACAGATCAAAATGGGGATCGATCCCCAGGAAACCCTCGCACAGGGCAACAAACTGCTGCCATATGCTGTATCCCATTGGGAGTTAGATGCTGCAGCTCTACCTCATAGTAATCTAATAACCCCCGAAGGAATCTATGCGCGGGTACCCCGAATCCCCGCTCATGGAAGAGGGCAAAGGAGACGACATACCCTTCAGGCGGCACCGGCTCACCCTCGTCGCCAGGAAGCAACCACTCCTGGACGGCGGATTGTGGGCGGAGAAGGCCACGGCGGACGAGGCCCTCCAAACGCCGGGAAGTGATGCTTGTTCTGCCCCACAACTCCATTGAAGCAGTAGGGGGGAAGGGCAGGCGCGAGCCTAATGGCGGCTGGGACACGAACGTAGGCCGGTCGAACGGTGGCGATGCGGGCGTGAGAAGCAGGGAAGATTGGCGGCGGATGTCTCAGAACGCAAAGGAAGGGGAGCGAAATACGGAACCCTGGGGGCGAACCCTGCGGTTTTATAGGTGGCGACGGACACGAGAAGGGCAACCGTCCGCCTCGATCTCCGGGCCTGCCACGCGCGCCACCGCGTCACATCGCGGGACACGTGCGCGCAGTCCCTATCCTCTCACCCCAAAAATCTCGGCGGACGGTTCGCCTTCCCCAAACAAATCCGGACTCTCTACCCACCAAGGAAGCGCAGGCCACTAAGGCCTGTTCCTTTCTCTTTGGCCCACCTAGGGCCCAGAAACTCGCTGGCCGGCCCAACTAAGAAGGAATCTGCGAACGATCCGCCATCAAGCGCAGAAGCGCCAGTTGGGACAGCTCCGAATCAGTCTCTAGCAAACGGGACGCCACGACCCACTCGGAAAAACACCCAGTTGATGTAAAACTAAGTCCTACAGCCTTACCCGCGAAGGGGCCGATACAACCCCCCGGGCGACTCTACTCGAGTCACCCGGGGGCTCGGGGGCTACACCCATCGGGTGCGCTCACGCGCACCCTCCGGCAATTTAGCTTCGGCGAAATCGAAAAACACCCTCCAGGCGGTTCTGCCCGAATCACCTAGAGTCTCGGGGGCTACTGTCGGGGACCTAATACCGGGGTACCCCAGAAGGTGGAACCGATAACCACCGAACGTAAAAAACTTCTGGACGCATAAGGGCGCCATGTCATCCTTTGTTCGAATGACAGGAGTTCGGTTCCGCCCCGCCCGACACCCTTGGGACGGGCTCGGTCTCGCCCGAGGACCGAGGGATAAACTCCGTCTCGCCCGACGCCTTGAGGACGGGCTCGGTCTCGCTCGAGGGCTAAGGGATGAGTTCCGTCTCGCCCGATCCCGGAGGGGTGGGGTCAGCCTCACCCAACGCCTTTATGGGATAACCCTGCCTCGCCCCAAAGGCTCAAGGCTAATCTCCGTCTCGCCCGACGCCTATAGGGCGGGCTCGGTCTCGCCCGAAGGCTAAGGGATAGATTCCGCCTCGCCCGATCCCGGAGGAATAAGGTTAGTCTCGCCCAGGAGATAGGGATTGGCCTCCGCCTCACCCGACGGCCCAGAACGAGCCTCGCCCTGATCGATATCTATCCTTGGTAACGATGGGTACAGGACGAGACAAGACGTTCGGGTCAACCATGACTCCAACGACCATACCCTGCGCCCTGACAGGAAGAGAACTGTCAGGGAACGACAGGACTGATGCTTAGACCCTTCCGGGCGCCGCAGAGCCCAAAAGGTATTACAGGTGCGTGCACCTCACTCTGTAGAGTTGTAGGCGCCGCCTTCAGCTCTGGGACACGGAACCCAACGAAGATATACGACAACCGCTACGCTCCAAGAACGGATTTGCTATCTCCACGAACGACGGATACTCCGTCACCACGCTATGGACCCAAGGGAGCGGGGGGCCCTCTTCCCGACCCCTCAGGTCCTCCAAGTCAGAGAGCCTTGGCCACGGCGCTACACCGGACCCCGACCCCGAATTCTCATCATGGGAACCAGAAGGCGTGAGGAGCAAGGCTGGGGGGAGGCCCCTAAGTCAAAACCACTGTACCACAACCCATACCCTGGGGGCAGCATGCTGTGACTAATCTGACATCCTATAGAGATATCGACAACATCGTAAGCACTTATCTTCCCTGCGCACTCATCAGAATGGGGGACCTGACCAGGTAAACAGGAGCCACAAGACTAGGTAGTGTACGAAACACTGAAGCTCTCACCCTTGTAAAGCCAGCCCCTTCATCTATAAAAGGGGAGGCATGTCCTCCATCAAACGGACGGAAAAAATAGGACCGAACAATAGAACGCACTCACACACATTCAAGCAGCTACGAAGCTCTTGACCACCTTTCAATCCTTCGATCAGAGACTTGGGACCAGTCCCTCTCTCGGCAGTTTGTATCCCTTACTACAGATCGTTTACGGTGCTAATAACACAAGCAGCAACAAACTGGACGTAGGGACGTTCCGCCCGAACCAGTATAATTCCTGTGTCCTTTAGCGCACCATCCGAACCTAACGCGCATTACTATAAATTTACTTGCCGGTGCTTGTACGAAACACCGACACATTTATTATGGGCCTTGATATTTATTTGATTTAAGGTTGGATCAAATTCAATTAATTCCAAAAAAATAGCTAGTTCATTATTGTTGGCATGAGCACAATGCAATAATTATAAGTCCCGATGTAATGTATGGACATGCTTGCTAGTATAAATTAAATGCTATAAAATACATACATCATAGTGGATTGAATCAAAATAATTCCATAGTATATATTAGTTTCCATAAAGTTGTCAAAAATTAAATAAATTTGACTTAGGGCAAATTAAAAGAACTTGTTCATGAAAAGGATTAAATATATATGTGACACCACTTTACGATCTCATAACTCGAGGGGTAGAATAAGTGGCTTATAAAATTTCAAAAAGGGAAGACGTGCTATTATATGGAATGTGAAATATCAATATGACCAAACCCATGCTTACATTTTTTCAGACTACGTTTTTTTTGCGAGACAGACTATGTTTTAGTTACTTGGATATAGTGTGATTTAACTAAAATTTTCTCTGTGCATAACGTTTTTGTTTTTGTCTCCCTCCTAAAAAATACTGATTCTTTTTCACGCTAAAAAAGAAAGTCTCTTTTTGGCGCAAACTTTTCATTTTTCACCAGAAATTTTGGATCTATCTGGCCTCCACCTCCACGGTTCCACCCGCCTCTCTGCTCTCCAGAGCACAGCGATCTGAATCGAAAACAAAAGAGTTAAATGCATCGTTGGTCCATTAACTTTTACTCATGTTTCACTTAGATCCATCAACTACGAAAGTGGCTTTTCAGGTCCATAAACTTTTAAAGTGATGCATCTCTAGTCCATACCCCTTCATTTATCTTTTTAATCTGACGTGGCAGTCCACGGTGTCGCTGCATGCATGCATGGCGGGAGCGGAACGGCCGAGCAAGCAGCCCAGCCTGCATGGCGTGGCGATCGAGCCATGGGGCGCGACCGGCGCGACAGGGACACGTACGGGCCAGGCCACCAGCAGTCCAGCATGCACGCATGCCGTTTGGTAGCTAGCGACCGAACCGCCGGGAACTAGCTTGCCCGTCGAGCTCCGACCGACCTCTCGTCTTCCCGGGAGATGGTCGAGGCACCGGCCATCGTGGTGGTGCGGGCGTACGACGACGACGACGTGCGCGACCGCGCCGGCATGGAGGTGGAGCGCGCGTGCGAGGTCGGGTGTATGATTGGCGGCGGCAAGATGCGCCTCTTCACGGACCTCCTCGGCGACCCGCTCTGCCGCATTCGCCACTCGCCGGACTCCCTCATGCTGGTACGTATACACGACCACGTACGTGCTGCTCGCTCTCTCTGTCTGCTCTGTCTATACACCCACGTTGTGGTCGTGCCTGGCTGGGGGCTGCGGGCCGGCTGCGGCTAAGCACAGTAAGCAAGCACCACAGGCCCAGCGGCTGGCCGGCCAGATGCAGTAAGGTGAGGTGGTGAGCTGCTGGGCTCGCTCGACCAGTCGACCTAGCCTACCACCTGTCCGAGCTGCTGTACCGCTGGCACTTCGCCAACGTCGAGTTCTTCCCCGCCGACATCGACGTGGTCCTGTCCAACGACCTGTCGCTGGGCACGTTCCTGGCCCTGCCGGCGAGGTCGTCGTCGTGGACAGGACCGGGGTGGGAGGGCGTGGAGGCGTTCCTAGCCACGCCGCCGCTGTCGTGGGCCGTGCTCAGCGTGTGGAACTACATGGACGCGTGCTGGCCACGATGCTGCTCCTGAAGGGCGACGATGGGCGGGCGTGGTACATGGCGGCAGACGCGCTAGCGTTCATGGCGGCCAGCCTCGGGAGGCCTGGTGGCGGGTGGGGCGGCGGCGCCGGTGTGGGGACCGGGGTCGGCGAAAGGCTCTGGAGCAGGTGGGCCGCGCTGTTCTGGCGCTCGGGAGCTCGGTGCAGCTGCGCTGTCGGGAGAGAGCAAGGCTGGCCGGCGTCCTCCTCGCGTGACCGGCCAGCGCTGTTTGTCTCGTGTCTCGTGCGAGCACCCATGCAGTGGCCACCCATGCCACGACGCCGAGAACCCATGTAGGGCGCGCGTGCGACACTTGGACGGGCGCATACACGTCACCAGGGGGGCATCCCATCGCCCACCGGCCATCGCGTACCAGTAGAGGGCGTGGGTGTTGTGGCTCATGCAGGCAATGATGCCGTTCTCCGGGAAGTTCTTTGCGACGGAGGCATCGAGCACCTGGTGGTACTGCCTGGTGAGCTGCACGCGGTCGTCGTGGCCTGCGCCGAGCGATGCACTGCACGTCCACCTTGACGCCGTCAACTCCGGTGGCGGCGAGGTATGCGTGGAGCTCGTCGTAGAAGCAGTACACGGCGCGCGGGTGCACAAGGCCGAGCCCCTGCACAGTGAGCACGCCGGTCTTCATGTCAGGCTCGTTCTCCATGACGCCTGGCGAGACCTTGGGGAACTGCATGCTGGAGCGGTAGTGCTCTGTCCCGGGCTTGGGCGAGGCCTTGGGGTACTGCCAGCCGTCGTCGATGATGACGAACTTGGGCGGCGCGCCGCCGGCGATGAGGCTACGGAGCCCGGTCTCGACGCCCTCCTGGGTGACGTCCTGGTAGAAGGCATCCCAGGTGCACTAGTCGAAGTAGTCGACGATGCCCGGGAGCTTCTTCTCGGCGCGGACCCGGAACGCCCTGAGCGCGGACTTGGCGGCGGCGATGGCACCGGAGATGGCCGCAAAGGGGTCGGACTCTGCGGCACCCACGAAGAGCGTGCGCTCGAAGGACGTGGCGCGCGTGTCGGCGTCCCCGCTCTCGACGCAAAGCTCCAGCGCGTCGCCGGCGCCGCCTTGGAGGCTGGCACGGAACACGCCCTCCACGAGGGGCAGGAACACGACGTACGCCACTGCGGCCTCGTCACTGGCGGCGCCCTTGGACTCGACGAGCAGGAACTGGGTCTCGCGCGGGACGCCGCCGCCTTTCTCCCCCATGCGTGCGTGCTGGACTGCTGGTAGCCTGGCCCGTACGTGTCCCCGTCGCGCCGGCCGCGCCCCATGGCTCGATCGCCACGCCATGCAGGCTGGGCTGCTTGCTCGGCCGTTCCGCTCCCGCCATGCATGCATGCAGCGACACCGTGGACTGCCACGTCACATTAAAAAGATAAATGAAGGGGGTATGGACTAGAGATGCATCACTTTAAAAGTTTATGGACCTGAAAAACCACTTTCGTAGTTGATGGACCTAAGTAAAATATGGATAAAAGTTAATGGACCAACGATGCATTTAACTCAAAACAAAAAGAGGCAGCATCCCTGAGGACGGTTCTTATAGCCGCCGTCATTGTTGCCATTCATATACTGCCTCCTGCAGCGGCCGTCCCTTTCGCCCTTCCTTGCGTCTCCTGCCGGCGCGGTGGCACCGTCACTGTCGTCATTGGTTGGCATCTCTTGCGGTGGCCGCCCCTGCTCTCCATCATGTTCTCTATCGTCAGTGCCTGGCTGCAGTTAGCTTCAATTCCCACGATCTCAGTCACCGTCGTAAGTTGCTGCAGGACACAAGGTATATCGGTGCACAAGTCTCTCATCCAGGTCTTGAGTAGGCCGGGATCAGTCATGGAAGGGCGCCGTGATTTCAATTAGGTAAATAAACAAATGAATTTGCTTCTCTGGTGGTGCCTGTTTAACTCGTGCTTGCTTCTGGGGTATTGGTTAGATCCCATTGTGAAATGTCAACTGATGCTACTCTCAGAGGTTTGCAGCTCGTTACCTGTTTATGTTTTAGTGGATCCATATCACCTTGTACGGCACACAGCAAGTCTCACCCTCCCATAGTCTGAAAATAGTGGATCCATATCACCACGGTTATTAATTTTTGAAATCACATTATTGTAAAGCCTTCCGTTGGTGTCCGTTTATCCTTATGAAAATTCAGAAGATCTTATTTTTCATAAGTATACATCACTTATTCTTCAAAATGTACTGTTTGCATATCCTTCCTTTTCGGTTCATCTTAATGACCAATTTCTTCTAATGTTTCAGGACACTATACGAGGAAGACTACTATAATTTTTGTTGTTCCAAATAGGAAATGAATACAATTTGACGTTGTGAGCACTCGTGTGGATCAGGTATCTATTTTCAAATACATCGGGTCTAGTCATCTAGAGTTAATGAAAACAGAAATAATTTATGGGAAATTGATTAAATTTATACTATCATGTTGTGTGCATGCAGCACTAGTTTCTGCAAATATCAGTTACATGAAAAATCCCTTGTTACAAGGATTTCAAAACAGAAACCGGTTCCAGTTCTTTGGCCTGCAGGTAGCCATTCCTAATAGGGGCATGCTTGCGGGTAGTGTATAAATTAGAACTAGAGTTTATAAATGTCTAATATTGATCAAGAAGTCAAGACTGGGCTAAACCAAATGGTATTTTCCCCAGACATAACAAAACTGATGAAACCTATCTGGCTTACTATATCTTTTTTTCCCAGCTATTTGGCTATATCCATTGGCATAAATATGATTTTGCAATGTGTCATGTTTGTGTGATTATATAATAATTCGTGTGCCAAATGTATAGGCGAAATAAATATTGATTTTATAATCTAAATATGTTACAATAGATATAAACAAGTGTTACAAATCATGTGTTTCTTTGTTCCATACTGCGTTTTACCATAATGTAGAAGTGTTACTAGAACTAAAAAAAAGTGTTACAGCAGACAATCACTTTAGCACTAAGCCAATGTTCCGATAGATAAATAAATGTGTTACAAACTATGCATTCTACCATAATGTGAAGTGTTACTAGAGAAAAAAAAAAGTGTTACAACCAAAATTATTGTAACACTAGACACATGTTCCTGTAGACAAATAAAGATGCTACAATAAACCAGTCTATAGTAACATGGCCAATTGGAACGCAAAACAAAATGTGTTACTAAGAGAGCTAGTAACATTTTTTCCAACCTATAGTAACATAAGTTGGTGTTACTATATTCCTGTGCTGTAGTAGTGACGACGTCGTCTGGGTCTTATAGCTCGGCCAGGAGCGCGCGGACTCGACACGCAGTGTGCTCCCCGCGCCAGCGCGAAGCCAAGGGCGGTCGCAGGCGCGCCTGGAAGGCCGGAGAAAGGACGCCGACGGTGAGGCGGTGGTGTCCTGTGGTTATCTTGATTTTTGAAGTATTTACAGATTTGCCACTGAGTTCATTTTACAAATTACTCCTAAATTTTCTAAAGAAGTTGAAAATCTCCAAAAAATGAAAGTTGCTCAACTTTTCAAATTCTACAACTTTGCTTCAAGGAATATTTTCAAATTCTGCCTCCATTTTGAAATTTGAATTTGGGGTGCATTTGAGCATTTGAATCATTTCAAAATTACTCCAAATTTTATATGTAAACTTGAAAAACTTTGAATACCAAAGTTGATCCTTATAAAATAATCTTCAACTTTGCTTTTTGCCTCAACCCCTAATTCCACATGGATTTTGAATTAGTCAAAAGGGGCAAAAAGGACCTTTATGATTTGAATTTGAATTCAAATTTGATTTGTTTACCTTTTTACTTTAACTTTGATTTTTGACCAGTAACATGGCCCATTAGGGTTATTTGAGTCAAATGACGCATGGCCTCACATGATCACATGAAATTTGACCCTTGTGGTCATGATCTTTATTTAGGGTTTTGAATCACATCACATAAAATTACAACATTATGAAATAAAGCTTATTTAGTGAATGCATTCAAAATTTTCTACTTTATGAATGCTTTGCAATGCATATGATGACATGTCAAGTTTTAGTGCTAGGTCAAAACACCAGAGGTGTTACAACCCTTCCCCCTTAAAGAAATCTCATCCCGAGATTTAAAACTTAAGGCTAAGTAATGGAAAAGGAAATGTGTCAAGCTAACACATCATAACTTTATTCAAAAGGCTAGTGAGGGGGTTTTCCATTCTATTGACAAACGAGACAAGTTACAATATAGACAAGGCATTGCAACTAGATAGAAACGAAGAAGTCAGGAAAGTTTTCTTCTAAGTAATCCTCGGACTCCCAAGTAGCTTCATCTTCAGTGTGTTGATTCCATTGTACTTTGTAGAACTTGATTGTATGTCTTCTAGTGACTCGATCTTTCTGATCTAAGACTCTAATAGGGTACTCAGCATAAGTCAAATCAGGTTCTAGTTCTACATCACCAAAGTCGACCACTTGGTCAGGTACTTGAAGACACTTCTTTAACTAAGATACATGAAAGATATCATGCACCGCTGACATGTGATTTGGTAGCTTAACGCGATAGGCGACCGGTCCACATCGTTGTTGGATCTAAAAAGGACCGACATAACGGGGTGCCAACTTTCCCTGAATCCCAAAACGATGGACTCCTTTCATCGGTGATACCTTGAGGTAGACATAATCTCCCACTTTGAATTCTTGCGGTCGTCTCCTCTTATCAGCATAGCTTTTCTATCGGGATTGAGCTACCTTCATATTGGCTTGTATGAGTTTAACTTTCTCTTTAGCTTCCTTGACTACATCCGGTCCAAAGAACCAACGTTCTCCAGCTTCTAACCAATTTAAAGGTGTCTGGCATCTACGGCCATACAATGCTTCGAATGGTGCCATTTTAATGCTCTCTTGATGGCTATTGATATATGAGAATTCAGCTAAAGGAAGGCATTCATCCCATTTAGCACCATAGGAAAGGACACATGCTCTTAGCATATCTTCAAGAATTTGATTTACCCTCTCAGTCTGTCCATCTGTTTGCGGATGATAAGCGGAACTACGGATAAGTTTAGTTCCCAAAGACTCATGTAGACTTTTCTAAAACTTGGATATGAACAATGACCCTCTGTCAGAGACAATGGTCTTGGGTGCCCCATGCAGACTGAAAATTCTATCAAGATAAAGCTTTGCATACTGTTCCGCTCGATATTTATCTCTAACTGGTAGGAAGTGAGCTATCTTGGTTAGGCGATCAACAATAACCCAAATTGAATTATAGCCTACAGATGTCGTAGGCAATCCCACGATGAAGTCCATACAAATATCTTCCCACTTCCAGGATGGAACTGGCAATGAATGTAATGGACCTGCAGTCTTCATATGAACCGCTTTGACTCTCTGACAAATATCACACTTGGCCACATATTGAGCTATTTCTATTTTCATTTTGGTCCACCAATATCTCTTTCTCAGATCATGATACATTTTGTTGCTACCCAGATGAATGGAGTATCTTGTAGAATGAGCTTCATCAAGAATCTGCTTTCGTAGCTCCGGATTTTTGGGTACTACTAATCTATCCTTGAACCATACAATATCTGATTCATCAATCTTAAAACATGTTGGTTTTCCAGATCTGACTTTATCCTTGATATGGGCTATGCCCTTACTTTTCCATTGAGCATCAATGATCTGATCCTTGATAGTGGACTCAACTGCAATATTGGATAGGGAACCTTATTCTATGATTTGTAAATTCAGATGCTCCATCTCTTGACACAACGTTCGTTGCATAGGTTCTACAATCAGACAATGGCAATGCCTCTTGTGACTCAAGGCATCGGCAACCACATTAGCCTTGCCCGGATAATAATGCACTTCTAAGTCATAATCTTTGATAAGTTCTAACCATCTTCTTTGCCTCATATTCAACTCTGACTGAGTGAAGATGTATTTCAAACTTTTGTGATCCATATAGATATGACATATATTGCCCAATAAATAATGTCGCCAAATCTTAAGTGCATGAACAACAACAGCTAATTCAAGGTCATGAGTGGGATAATGTTCTTCATGCTTCTTGAGTTGTCTGGAAGCGTATGCTATGACTCTGCCTTATTGCATCAGAACATAGCCAATACCAATTCCAGATGCATCACAATAGATATCAAATGGCCTTTCGATATCAGGTTGTGCTAATACTGGTGCAGTTGTTAGCAATTTCTTCAATGTTTGAAAGGCCTTCTCATATTTTGTTGACCATACAAACTTAGTTTGATTTTTCAGCAGTCCAGTAATTGGCTTCGCAATTCTAGATAAGTCAGGGATGAACCGATGATAATACCCTACCAACCCTAGAAAACTATGAACTTGATGAATAGTGGTAGGTGCTTTCCAGTTAAGGACTTCTTCTACCTTGCTCGGATCAATAGCTATTCCACTAGCAGATAGCACATGACCCAGAAATTGTACTTCCTCCAACCAAAATGCATATTTACTGAATTTGGCATATAGTTGGTGATCTCTTAATCTTTGTAGAACAATACGGAGATGTTCCACATGTTTCTCTTTACTTTTAGAATAGATAAAAATGTCATCGATGAACACCACTACAAACTTATCCAGCTCAGGCATGAAAACTAAGTTCATTAGGTACATGAAATGAGTCGGGGCATTGGTCAGCCCAAAAGACATGACTAGATACTCATATAGACCATAGTGGGTAGTAAATGCTGTCTTCGGCACAACTTCTTGTCTGATCTTAATCTGGTGATAGCTTGATCTCAAGTCTATCTTTGAAAACACCTTAGCTCCCGCAAGTTGATAAAAAAGCAAATCAATTCGGGGTAAGGGGTATTTGTTCTTTATGGTGACTTCATTTAACGGCCGATAGTCAACACATAACCTTAAGGTTTGGTCCTTCTTCTTCACGAAGATAGCAGGGCATCCCCAAGGTGATGAACTGGGTTGAATGAAACCCTTGTCTAACAACTCTTGTAGTTGAATTTTTAATTTTGTTAGTTCTTTGGGTGGCATTCTATATGCTCTTCTAGACACTGGTGCTGTTCCTGGTTTCAGATCAATTCTAAACTCTATATCTCGGTCTGGTGGTAGACTAGGCAGATCATCGGGAAAGACATTCGTAAACTCACATACCACTGAAATTTTCTTGGCCTCTTCAATGATAGTTGCACAGACTGTTTCCACTATACTCTTAGGAAAGAGAAGTTGGATGAGAAGTTGGGTTTTGCTGCCAGGTGCATTTACCCTTATGGTTCTACGCATGACATCTATGATAGCCCCGTGTTGGGTTAACCAGTTCATACCAAGGATCACATCTATATCTTGATCCTTTAATATCAGCATATTGGTAGGGAACTCATAACCTCCCAAATCAATAGGTACATGCTGAACTACCTCCCTTGTACAGATTCGTCCCCCGGGCGACTATATATGATAAGGTTCTTTTGTTTTCCCAATAGCTATCCTATGCTTCACAACAAATGTACGATTGATGAATGTATGGGATGCACCAGAATCAAATAAGGTAATTGCAGGATGCTTAGCAATGGGAAACATACCCATCATTACTGGTTCTCCTTCTGGAATAGATTCCACCTGAGTATAGAAGACCCTTCCAGTTTTCTTCTCAGCCTGACCCTTCTGACTATTCTGAGCATTGCCCTTGTACTGATTCTGAGCTTGAGTAACCGGGGCTTTGGGTGCATCAGGATTGTTCTTCCTGGTGATGAGGACATCGCCACGCTGGACACACCGACGCCATGGTCTTCCCCAAGTTGCACTTCGTTTCCAACTCAGCTACCACGTCATCCTCGGATTCAGCAGACACGTCGTCACTGTTTCGGTCATAACTTCCTCATACGACATCAAAACGGGCCGTTCTTAGATGCGTTGGAAAGGGGACGACGACGCCGTCGTTTTGGATCTGGTCCCAGCTCTAGAAGGTCCGTGGATCATTCTGTGTGACCACGGCAAGGTGCTGCGTCACCTATTTGGGCCAACTTGGCCATGTATCGTGTCGGGCCTTAAGCCCAAGTTGTGGGCGCCCAACCCCTGGCCGTCCTCAGCCCTAGGTCGAGTCTTAGACTATAAACACAGCCGCTGCCGCTGCTACACAATTGGGTTTTGTTTAGAGTTTAGTTTTCCCTCGAGAAACTGAATCGTTCATTGTAACTGTGGTGACAAATTCCTTTTACAGTGATCCAGGGCCCCCGTTCTTGATCTCCTCCACTGTGTCGATTAGTCCTTTGGAACCGAGTTCTTGAACCCTCTATTGATATTTGCGTCATTCATATTTGCAATTTCAGATTGCGTGTTTTACCTTCTTGCTTGTGCTCTTCGATTCGCTTGCAGGAAAAGCCTTCTTGGCGAGGTCAATCAAGTTGTGCTTGGTTGATAACCAACGGAGCGGTGGTGTAACGGTTGCAGGGTTCGAATCGTGTCTGATTTGAAGCCGGATCGCCAACGTCGAGATCTCCACAAATCGAACTTACCGGCTACCTCTCGGAAGATCGGGCCTGTACGCATCAATTGGTATCAGAGATTTCAGGTTTACCGTGAGGTATAATCTCGTTTGCCTTAGATTCATATTTGTTCATTACCTAGAGTCCACAAAAAGCCCAAAAATATTTCAATTTCCGCTGTCCTATCGCCCTTTGTGCCTTTGCAATTTCGTTTCAGATTCGTGTTGTTGAGTTTGTGTCCGTGGTCGAGTCTTGTTGCTGGTTTAGGATTGTGTTCGTGGTTGTAGTTCAATCGCCCGTTGCTGTGATTTTGTTTTCCGCCGCTATCCCATCCACCGTTCCCAAACAACAAGTCGAAGCCACCACATTACTCGACTTGCCCCGCTAGCCGCCTTGTGTAACTTCTCGCCGCCGCGCAAACCCTAGATAGGTTGCCAGCTGCTCTTATTTTGCCTGCATCGTAGCCCTCCTTACATCATCAGGCGAATACCTACTGCTGTGATCGGTGTTAGAGTTTAGGGACGCTTTTCCCTAACTGCCGCCGCCGTGTTGTGCCTCCCGGAAAACATACCTTGAGATACCTTCGGTAAAACAGGCATAACTTTTCGCTCGTTTATCAGAAAAATCTGAAATTTTTTGTGCAGCTTCTTGACACCATTTGGACCCGACCCAAACTCGGCTTCGCCCTGTTTGGTTTCATCAGAATTGCCAAAAAAATTCGGGAAAATATAGAAAAAAAATTGTTAAAGTTTTTGCACGCTTTTCAGAGAACGTGCTGAATTTCTGTAGACCACATCCCACCTCAGTTGTAGGTGCCAATTTTTGTGGTTGCATCTTTTGTGATCCTTGTTCAGAGAAAAGTATAAAAAAATAGTAAAAAAAAGTTTGTTTCCTACTAGTGCCTTTTGAAAAAATCCGAGAAAAATTCAGGAAAAAGGAGAAATCCGGGCTATTTGCTTGTTCTGTGGGTTCTTTCGATCGTCCTTTGTTTTCACCTTGTTGCGCTACGTCTCGACACGTCTTAGCCAGCACCTGTGATTTGTACTTTGGATCCAGATTGAACAATCGCTACTCTGCACTCGTTAATTGCTAATCCTTGCTGTCATATTATGTGCCTACCCATAGCTCTACATATTCTTCTGTCAGCACAGGTTCATCTTGCAACTGTTACCCACGCTCAACAACAGATTGCTTCGCCACTTTGGTTTTGCTCCTGTTTGGCGTTGGTAAGAATACAGGCAAGACGGTGGTAAGCCGCTTGTGATTTTGCATTCCACTTTCACCACCACCACTTGTTTCCTTTTAGTTGATAGGGATAATACTTTGGTGTTGTCTTTTTCTATCTTCTAACCATGGCAGGAACTCCGACGGACTTCAATGAGTGCGTATCCAAGGGCGAGCTTGCAACGTTCATGACTGAACAACGCAATCTTATGACCGAGCTGACGCGCAACGTGAACAATCTGGTCACCCGCATTGAACAGCTTGAGCAACGCCCTCCACCTTATCATGCTGATGATGAAGATGCTGGTGATGAAGATGCGTATGCTGACGGTGGTGCCCGTTGCCGCCTCAACTTCAATCGTCGTGGTATGGCAGGTAATAATCATGGTAATAATGATCCTTTTGCTAAAATTAAATTTAGTCTACCACCTTTTGCTGGTAATGTTGATCCAGAGGCATATTTAGATTGGGAGCTTGCTGTTCAACAAAAATTTGATTCTCATAATGTTCCTGCTGAGCATAGAGTTAGACTCGCTATCAGTGAGTTTACTAATTTTGCTTTATTCTGGTGGAGTGATCTTTGCAATGCCAATAATGCTGCTGCTGTGCCTCAAACTTGGAATGTTTTAAAGCAACGTATGAAATCTCATTTTGTTCCTCCTTATTACCAACGTGATTTACGTTTGAAACTACAAACTTTAAAACAAGGTGATAAAGGAGTAGAAGCATACTATCAAGAATTGCTTATTGGTTTAGCACGTTGTGGTATAAATGAAGATGATGATGATGCTAGTGCTAGATTTTTTGGTGGTTTAAACCATGATATACAGAACATACTTGATTACAAAGAATGGCGCAATTTTTCCCAATTGTATCATCTTGCTATTAAGGCCGAACGAGAAGTACAGGGACACAAACAACACCAGCCTCTCAGGTCTAACAATGGGAGGAATTTTCAGCAGCGTTCCGAGCCGGAGACGCCCAAGCTTCCTGTTGCACCACAGCCATCTACACCTCCATTTTCTTCCGGGGTAAGTAAATTGTCTAATGTGCAGTTTCCACAGCTGAAGAAAGGTGGCACTCCGGGTGCTTCTACTAGCTCGTCCTCGTCCTGCTCTAAAATCATTTGCCACCGATGCAAAGGCATGGGACATGTCATGAAGGAATGCCCCAGTCGTCGCGCTTTCATTGCTACCGAGGATGGATATGTAAGTGCTAGTGATGTTGAATGATGATTTAGCCCTTGCTGCTAACATTGATGCAGATCCCACCGAGGGCGATCATGACAAGGAGGCCATCACCATTGACTCTGTGGCTGCTGCCGCAGGACTACCCTAGCCTTCTTGTGCAGCGTGTGTTGAGTACACGTGTGGGTCATGAAGAAGAGATGAAGATCCAACTGCCACAATTTGTTCCACATGTATCTCATTGTGCAGGGTTGTCGTGTTCTCACTATCATTGATAGCGGGAGTTGCAACAACTTGGTGAGTTCAGATTTGGTTGACAAGCTTGGCTTGACCACACGACAACATTCGTATCCATATAAACTTCAATGGTTCAATAATAGTGGCTAAGACTAAGGTAACTAAATCAGCACGCATTAGCTTTTTTCACAGGCTCTTATCATGATACTGCTGATTTTGATGTTGTCCCTATGCAAGCTTGTTCCATTTTGTTAGGTCGCCCATGGGAATTTGATAATGATGCTTTACACCATGGTAGAACTAATACATACACTATCATACATAAGGACAAGAAAATTACATTGCTGCCTTTGTCTCCTACGGATATTATTAAACATGCTAATGAGATCAAAAATAAACCTCCAACAGACATTGCTAAAAATAATGGGATTAAGTTAAAAGGAGGTGCTTTTCTTGCTACAACTCCTGCTACTGCTGAGTTATGTGATAATCCTGATGCACCATGTTATACTATGTTTTGTCAACCTTTTATGTCTGGTGCATTGCCTGCTGTCACTAACCTTTTGCAGGAGTTCGCTGATGATGGGATGGAGTCGAGGACGACTCCAATTCTACAAGGAGGGGATAATGAGGACATCGCCAAGATGGAGTCGAGGACGACTCCAATTCGAGAAGGGGAGGATGATGAGGACATCGCCATGCTGGACACACCGACGCCATGGTCTTCCCCAAGTTGCACTTCGTTTCCAACTCAGCTGCCACGTCGTCCTCGGATTCAGCAGACACGTCGTCACTGTTTCGGTCATAACTTCCTCATACGACATCGAAACGGGCCGTTCTTGGATGTGTTGGAAAGGGGACGATGACGCCATCGTTTTGGATCTGGTCCCAGCTCTAGAAGGTCCGTGGATCATTCTGTGTGACCACGGCAAGGTGCTGCGTCACCTATTTGGGCCAACTTGGCCATGTATCGTGTCGGGCCTTAAGCCCAAGTTGTGGGCGCCCAACCCCTGGCCGTCCCTAGCCCTAGGTCGAGTCTTAGACTATAAACACAGCCGCCGCCGCTGCTACACAATTGGGTTTTGTTTAGAGTTTAGTTTTCCCTCGAGAAACTGAATCGTTCATTGTAACTGTGGTGACAAATCCTTTTACAGTGATCCAGGGCCCCCTGTTCTTGATCTCCTCCACTGTATCGATTAGTCCTTTGGAACCGAGTTCTTGAACCCTCTATTGATATTCGCGTCATTCATATTTGCAATTTCAGATTGCGTGTTTTACCTTCTTGCTTGTGCTCTTCGATTCGCTTGCAGGAAAAGCCTTCTTGGCGAGGTCAATCAAGTTGTGCTTGGTTGATAACCAACAGAGCGATGGTGTAACGGTTGCAGGGTTCGAATCGTGTCTGATTTGAAGCCGGATCGCCAACGTCGAGATCTCCACAAATCGAACTTACCGGCTACCTCTCGGAAGATCGGGCCTGTACGGATCACCTGGGATACGAACATTCTCGGGAAAAGTGTCCAGGTTTACCACAATTATAGCATGGATAATTGTGATTCTGGGGAGTAGCATTGTGGTTTGCATTATTTGTATTATTTTGCTGCTACGGTGCTTGATGAGGGTAAGGCGTATTAGTTGCAGGGCGAATAAAGATTTACTGCCTGCCTTAGCCTTGTTGTGGGTGGAATGGTGCACGGTCATGATTTTGAGGATGGTAGACTATCTTTTGACGCTTTCCACTCGACGATCCGGAGGTAGATATTTTCTTTTTCTTCGCCTCCTTGTGTTGGCGGTAATTCTCCTCCGAAGCGATAGCAATGTTGATTGTCTCATGATAAGTTGCGTTACCACAAGTTGCCATCATGGTCTGAAGTTTAGTGTTTAGGCCTCTAAGAAAATGATTCTTCTTCTTCCTATCAGTATTCACGTACTCAATAGCATACTGTGACAGGTGATTGAAGCGCCCAACATAGTGCATCATTGGGTGCTCCCCTTGCTTAAGAGCCAAAAACTCTTCTAATTTCATGGTCATCACACCATCTGAAATATAGTGTGCCCTGAAGGCATCCTTAAACTCCCTCCAGGTGATTTGGTGACCAGTGGGCTATACTGCTACCAAATTTGCCCATTAGGCACCAGCAGCTCCTCGGAGTTGTTGTGCCGTAAACCTTGGTTTCTAAATCTCGGTACAGTGAATTAGCTCAAACTTTTGCTCTATTGTCCTAAGCCAACCGTCAGCTTCTAAAGGCTCTTCTGCCTTAGAGAACACAGGCGGACGTGTGTCAGTAAAATCCACATAGGTTGACTCGTCATTTCCATTATTACGACAGCCATGATTAGGGTATGGTGCTTGTTGGTTCTGCGCCAATTCCCTTAACAACCTAGCATTCTCTGCCGTTGCATTGACGAGTGCGGCTATGGCATCTGCCATAGTTGAAGGCATTGGTGGAGGATTTGGGCACTCATCATCATCATGCGAGCCAGTAGCACCAGTTCGGGTGATAGGACGAGGCATCTGTTAGAGAAACACGTTTACTTATATTATTCTTTATTGAAAGCATTTAAATGGTTTCATGCTACAAAGGGTTACTTATTTAAATTACATGTCTTGTACCCCACAAGACAACCCTAGTTTACTAGGAAAGTAGTAAAGGAACTATTACTACTCCGAGCTCTCAGTCTTTGGCATCCATGCTCATATTAGACGAAATCTCATCTTCATCTAAGAAGTACACTAACTCCTCAGGATCCTCCTCTTCTTCATTCTCAACTTCTTCTGGATCTACAATCATTTCTTTATCTATAACTTCACCATCCCCATGAGGTGGATGAAGTTGAGCGTACAGCAGGTGGACATTCTCATGAAGAATGGCATTGTCCATCTCTAGGTCTTCTACATAGAATTCCAACTCATGGACGCGTTCATTGGCCACATCCTCTCATGTCCAGGCTTCATTCCATAGCTCCATGGTCATGGTGATGCCCCTTTGCATTTCCGCTAGCTCTTCTTGATCTTTGGCATGAGCTCGACGAAGAGTGTTGAGCTCCTTGGTTAGGTTCTCGATGTTGGTGGGATTGCTTGAAGATCCTTCATCTCCTAGTTTCTTGGAACTTCCTTCACCAAGCTCATGGTTTCATGGTGCCAACTGGTGATGAGGGACTCCGTGAGGTCTCGTGGACTTGCGTGCGGTTACCTTGGTCTTTGCCATAGCCTGTAGAATTTAGGGTAGGACTATAAGAATAGCTTGAGGATAATGGAGGTTAGCAAGAATGGGATTGACATTACTTACCCAACCACTATTAAGGGGAATTATTATGCAAGATGCTCAAGCATGATGCATGAATCGATCTTACGAATCTAGGTACAAAAGATTTATATAATCATAAGTACTAGATTTTTAATACATAGGACAAACCTAATCATATTATCCACCACGAACTTTCAAATAAGATAGGATTGAGTCTAGATCAAAGGTAAGAAGAAAGAAATTTGAACTTTAAAATATCAAGTTTACTTTCTTTGATCCAAATCAATTTGAAGGTTTTCCAAAGTAACCTACAATGATCTTAGATGGGAACCGCTCTGATACCAGCTATGGCAGAACCTCCTGAGAAATCGGGCCCACATGCACCTATCGCTGTCTCAGTAGACCTTTGATAGCGTACACGAGTTCCCAATAGCTTAACAGGTCTGTCGGGTGTCCTCGGGAAACCCGAATCATCCACGATTCTCTTTTCAAACAGGATCCCAATCACAGACATTGCAGATTACAATAGTTTATTCAAATATATACATCAGAGTAAAAGATAGCAGAAGTCTTAAGATAACATAGTTTACAAACCAGTTGTTTTCAAACTTACAATACCATAAGTGTCATACAACCATAGTAGCGGGATAATATTACATTAACTTTATTTATCATACAAACTAGTACCATCACTCCTCATCGTCATTGACTTTAAACACAGACATGCAGCAGGGACCAAAACAAGCATGCACATGCGACTCACCTACAACAAGGGTTAACAAACCCTGAGTACAAAGGTACTCAACAAGACTAACCCAACGTAAAGGGGTGTAAGACTTTTAGAGATGCAGGGGTTGAGACAAGGTAAGGATGTAGCAAGATTCAAAGTTCTTTGCCAAAAGCTTACTATTCTTATCCTAATTTCAAGTTTTACCCCTAAGTCCTTTTAGTTCATTATCTCAAACTAAATGTACATTTCTCATATTCCAATCCTTCTCATTCCATTCTTTTTCTCATATTTTAGTAATTCACCAGTCCTGCATTGCTTCTGTAATGAATCGAGTCTCCATATCCGTGGAGCACCAGCAATTCAAATTGATTCAAGTCCCAGCTAGGGATTCCTTATCACACGACATATGTAGAACTTAACTTAATCTTGCATATATCAACCTTGCTACCGGATCCTCCTATACTAAGCCGTCTCCAAGCCACCCGAGAGCACAGCACACCTCAAATCCGGCCACATTCCAGCCATGAGGGTACACGCTACTCCCGCCATCTCTCCACTCCCAGTGCGTGGGCATTCATCTTAGTATCAGATTAGCTGAAGTAGGCTTACCAGAGTATGTGACCAATACTACAAAGTGTCTCGTTTAGAAGATCCATAATGAGTGGCCTTTAAGCGATATAGTCGGCAACATTACCCAACATTCAAGATAAGTCACCTGACTAGTCTCTAGTTCATTCTATCTTCTTTCTTTCTTTGGCCAGTATGCCATCTTTGATTGTATTGAAACTTTTACTTTGAAAGCCTACCATAAAACATACTAAGCATTTTACGCCTTTGTAAATAAAATCATCTTCAAGGATGGTAAACAATTAACAAGGTAGGCAATGCATCAAGTAGGTAACATTTGAAATAATCAACTTAATGCAATAAGTAACATAGGTGATAAACTTTTCAAAGTAAATAAGGTAATGGTTTAATGCATAAACTGGGGCTTGCCTTCGTTGATGATCTCAGGTTCCGGATCAGTACCACAATTATCGAATCCTGTGACAACCGGGGATTCTTCTAGAACTTGCTCAACTAGAATTGTTTCACTCTTGGATTCTACACGAAATGAAAACATATGCTTTAACATGATGATAATGTAAACATGATGCTATCATGGTACATGAAATATAACAACACATCGAATACAACTGTTTTTCACGGTACGGTTGCAAGCCAACAAAACCAACTTGTAAATCTACCATCAAGGATCACACATGTGACTTGACCAAACTAATCTTGAAACCCTACTAGTCACAAAACATGATCAAAACAAGATCAAACACTAATCAAACACTTAGGGTTTGCTTTGTTTATTTTTGAATTAATTTGGAAATAAGCCCAAAAATAAACTTGTTTCAAATGACCTCAAAATTTTATGTAAGCTTCCTCATGACAAATTAGTGTACCAAAACAAATTTCATAATTTTTGGAATTATATAGTGGCCTACAAAAATCATGGAAATTGCATTTATCAATTAATGGACTGAATATTTGAACATTAAAAATTTATTTAAATTTCAAGTTTCATATTTTAAACCATACTAGAACATGTACAGAAGCTACACACAAATTTTTAGAATTTTTGGAGCTATGATTATTTTTCTACAAATTTCCAAAGATTCAGCACTATTCAAAATCAGAAAATATCAAAATACACTATTCTCTCTCTCTCTCTCATTGACAGCCGGCCCCCACCTGTCATCCCCAACCTCGGGCATTGACCGTGGCTTCGACGGCGCTGACCGGCGCTAACTTGCCGATGGTGAGCCCAACAGCGACGGCCAAAGTACCAACATGTTCACAAGAGCTAGGTGCATCGATCTGTGGCACTACAGAGGTTGATTATGACATGGAACAAGGCTGAGACAGGCCATGGCGGACGTGGTGGCATGGCAGCGTTACGTCGGCGAAACAAGGCCGGTAACAGTGAAACAGAGAGTTTAGGAAGCATCAGCGGCTCACCCCGGATGTGTTGAAGCAACAAGCGAGACTGGAGAAGCTATGGTGATGCGTTTCGACGGTGACCGGGATCACGGCGGAGCGGACCTCGTCGACGACGGCGTTCCAGCGACTGTAGTGGGCAAAACGAGCAGGCAAGAGTGGAATAAGCACTACAGTATCAAGACGAAGCTATAGAGTCAACAAACAAGGGCAACGACTCACCGGATGATGCTGGCCACGGTGAATCGGAGTTTCCGTTGAGGTCGCCAGCCGTGAGGAAGACGAACATGGACAGCGAGCTCTCGGCGAAATCAAGCGGTAGCAACAGCTCGATCAGATGCGCAAGGAGCAGGCAAAACTGGAACATGGCTTTTCCGGGGCTAACTTGCGCTGAGGAGACGAGGGAAGCTCGACGGAGTTGAGACGGCGACGTCGGGAAAACAGAGGGAAGGAAAGAAAAACCAACGACGTCGTCTAGGTCTTATAGCTCGGCCAGGAGCGCGCAGACTCGACACGCAGCGTGCTCCCCACACCAGCACGAAGCCAAGGGCAGTCGTAGGCGCGCCTGGAAGGCCGGAGAAAGGACGCCGGTGGTGAGGCGGTGGCGTCCTGTGGTTATCTTGATTTTTGAAGTATTTACAGATTTGCCACTGAGTTCATTTTACAAATTACTCCCAAATTTTCTAAAGAAGTTGAAAATCTCCAAAAATGAAAGTTGCTCAACTTTTCAAACTCTACAACTTTGCTTCAAGGAATATTTTCAAATTCTGCCTCCATTTTGAAATTTGAATTTAGGGTGCATTTGAGCATTTGAATCATTTCAAAATTACTCCAAATTTTATATGTAAACTTGAAAAACTTTGAATACCAAAGTTGATCCTTATAAAATAATCTTCAACTTTGCTTTTTGCCTCAACCCCTAATTCCACATGGATTTTGAATTAGTCAAAAGGAGCAAAAAGGACCTTTATGATTTGAATTTGAATTCAAATTTGATTTGTTTACCTTTTTACTTTAACTTTGATTTTTGACCAGTAACATGGCCCATTAGGGTTATTTGAGTCAAATGACACATGGCCTCACATGATCACATGAAATTTGACCCTTGTGGTCATGATCTTTATTTAGGGTTTTGAATCACATCACATAAAATAACAACATTATGAAATAAAGCTTATTTAGTGAATGCATTCAAAATTTTCTACTTTATGAATGCTTTGCAATGCATATGATGACATATCAAGTTTTAGTGCTAGGTCAAAACACCAGAGGTGTTACAAGCATCCACCTGTCACCTACAACAGGGAGAATAAAACCCTGAGTACTCAATTGTACTCAACAAGACTTACCCGATAGGAGGAAAGAAAAGACTCCAAGGATATGCAAGGCTATCTGGCTTGTGGGTTTATTGCATTTGTAGAAAGCATTACTAAGTGTGCATCCTTATATTCGATTTTTATTAATAGCCGCATTGATTCATTAACTAACCATTCTATGTAAGCACCTGTGCTACTTTTAAGCAGGTGGTAAGCAATCAGATTTCCTTCTCTTTCCATCTTTCATCTTCTAGTTCTTACTATGGTGCTAGAGTTAAGACAAGTTGTACCAACTCGGTGGCGATTCATGAACCAATGTCCCCAGCTAGGTACCCAAAAACACACGCCCCGCTTGTACCCTGAGCAAAAGTAGGACCAACCCATCACCCTCCTATCCTGGGTGTCCAGGTCTCCGTCCAAACTAGGACTACAAGCCCCCGCTCCTAAGTCCCGGACTCAGTGCGGTGCAAGGACCTCCTAACCCAAAAAACTACCAAGATAGTCGGTCTGGAAAGAGCCGGATTCACGACAAGAGAGCAACAAGTCTTCCAAGCACCCAAACATCAGTATGTGCTCAGGATAATAAATCTATGACTTGTCTAGCGTCTTATGCAACGATCGGTCCTTAACCGACCAGACAGGAAAAATAGTGTAACCAAGCCATGCCTCACATCCGTGGCGACACAACCTCTTACACCCACCAATACCCAAACCATATCCCTACCCGGTCACCATTTTTCCTTTCCACCATTTATATTTTCCAAGTGATAATAATATAGTAATACATTTCCTATCTCTCGCAAGTGACAGGCAATCACTCGACTTCTACCGAAGTCCTGTAGCATAGCAATCTACATGATTCTGTCATACTAGTAAGACTCATAGGATAAAGATATATATATATATATATAAAGTGGGTTTCATTCAACTCCATAAAACTTAATTTACAAATATAATTTAAACTATAGAAAAGTAGGAGTTATGCACCGGGGCTTGCCTGGGTAAGATATATATTAAAAAGTTAGTATCTGCATCTTCAGATCATCCATCATTTGAATAGAAAGCCCATTGCATCATTTCCTAGGGAGAATGCCATCACACCGTCTTTGGATTCCCAATCATCCTTCAATTGATTCGTTGATCCATCATCGTACCTATATGATATGCATTGATGCAAATGCATAGATGTAAATAATCAATGATAGCCAAAAAAACTTAGAAATCTGAGTATGTCTTACAAGCTAATGAGATAGTTCTAATGCGCTAGTCTACGTATCCATATTGTCAAATACGGCGTTACTTCCTAACTAAAGTTTTAGTTATCCAAACCAAATGTGTTTCTATATTTTATTTATTTGATTTACTATATTTGAAATAGGACATCATTGTCTATTTAGCAAACTAATTATTCTAGAGCTACAAAAATTACCATAAGTACCTAATATTGCTAGGAGCCTACTGTAAAAAATTCAGATCCAACACTATTACCAATTTATCACAACCATTCCTATAAGTTTATACTTTTACAATATTAAGTACCTTAAATTAGTTATATAACTTCCAAGAATATTATCAAACTATGTGAACAAAATATACTAACAGGTAGATCATGATTTTAGAAGACAAACAAAATTGATTTGATATTTTTATGATTTTTCTATGATTTACTACAAATTTTGCAAGTTTATTTCCAAGACTAAATTAACACATACTTTATAAAACTAAGTGGGCCAGCGCGACCAATTCGGCCCAGTAGGCGCATGGCGCGTGTGGCAGCAGTTTAGCCCAGGCGGTGCGCCCGGCCGGCAGACCAGCGGAGCCGGTGACCCACCATGCGCGCATGGCCCAACCACTGCGGCCATAGACCGGCCCAGCGCACGGGCGCGAGCGTGGCCCAACGCAGGCGGCAGTAGGCCAGCAGCGCGAGCAGGACAGCTCACGCGTGGATGAGCACGGCTAGAGGCCCAGGCAGTGTCCAACTTGTAGGAAAACCCCTAAACTTCCTCTAAATCAACTAAGCCTTTACTTGTAAACTTATGAGTCTAGTGCTTTTGTGAAATGAACATCGTAAAACTCTCTATTTGCGTTTCCTCACCTTCTCACCTTCTCCTCTTCACAAAAACAGAGCATGGAGCATAGCAGAGCGCTGGCCGATGCAGCGACGGTGCTATCACGGGGACCACGGCAACAGAGACCGCACGACACGAGGAGGTATGCGGCCACGACCGGGCTCGACCTGGCCGCAGCGCAGACCGACGTGGAGCACGGCATGGCGCCCACACAGCGGCAAGCGGCAACGCAGGCTCAGGCCCACAGAAGGTAGTGCGCCGACCGAAGGAGTGGCTCACCGACGGCTTGGAGACAGGAGAGCGCCAGGTGTAGGGTGGGACCGGTGCCATGGGTCGCGTGCGTAGGAGTGGCGCATCCCATCGAGACCGTGGATGGCTCAGTGGCATCGGTGGCTCCCAGCGTGGACGGGGCGTGGGACAGCGCGAGCTCGGGCGCGCTGCGTGAGGAAAATAGGGCGACAGCGGACATGGCCTAGCCAGTGCTATAGGGCATGCGAGGTGAGGTGGGGTAGCATCAGCGTCGTTCGGTGGTGTGGCACGTGGAGATGTGGCACGGACCGAGGGCACGCGCGCGCTCACACGTAAAGATGGAAATGAGAAAAAAATATGCGTACCTGTGGGCACCCGACCTGATGGGTGCGGATACGGGCGCGAACCTGTGCCCACGGGCACGGGCACGAGCATAGAGTTGTGCCTAGCGGGCAAAGGTAAATGGGTAAAAAAAGAGCATGCCCACATCCGCAAACCCACAAAACTCACACTAACATGTGGGGCCACTGCGTAAGAGCTATATAACCTTTAGATTCTAGGGTTTCAATTCACTCATCCATCATTCCAAATTTCCAATCCCATCCCAAGTCACGCCTCTAGAGTTTGGCCTCCCCATCGGCGTCATGCCTCCCTAGACCCCAGCGACAGGCGGCCGGCATTGCACCTCCAGGCTCCGACCTCCCTAGCACCGTCTCTCCTCCACTCCGGCCTCCCTCAGATGGTTAGATCCCTAGCCCCCAGTTTCCCAGTCCCCACTTGTGGCTCCCCCAGTTCCCCACGGTGGTCAGCCTTCCCACTCTTGTTGTGTTCTAGGCCTTCACTGCCAGGTCGACTGGTGCGGCGCCACCATCGTCAAGCTCCTGGGTACGTGTTTCGCACGCTGGACCCGAGCAGCCACGCCGCAAAGCTCTTGGCTGCGCGTTCCGCACGCTGTGCCAAAGCAGTCGCACTGCCCTTTCAGCTCGGTGTGTGCAAGGGCATAGCCATATCGGTGAGTTCTATCCCTGTCCTCTATCCTTCAAATCTCTCCTTTTCCTACAATCACGGTATTCAATTTAGTCCAGGCTACAGATCTCGCTAATCACTTTGAATCTCTCTTGGTTTGGTACTGTACTAGATGCTAATGTCTTGTGAATCATTGGTGTTTTTGCAGTAGCTGCTGGCGTACAAGTGATTTTTGGGGAAAAAGAAAGAAGGCAAGTAACTTCCCTAAATCCATGTCTACTGGAGTAACAAATCAAGTGATAATTTAATAGATATTGTGATGTACAGCTACAATGGCGACCCTGGTAGCTCCCAAGTGCAAACCTCCCATGCAACTGCTGCAGTTGGTACTGAGGAGGACAAAGCCGTGGATGTTGTGAACGTATCAGAGGGGGAGGAGGACTCGAATGATGGTGGGCGGCCTTCAAAGAGAAAGCTCACCTCTGTAGTCTGGAATGACTTTGAAAAAGTGCGTGTTGATGGAGTTTGGAAGGCCAAGTGCAACCACCACAACAAGAAGCTTTCAGCCACATCAAGAAATGGTACAACTCACTTGAAAACTCATTTGAAAACTTGTCTCTACAATAACAAGAAGGTAGGAACAAAAGTTCAAACTAATTTGAGGTTTGGAACCACTAAAAAGGGGAAAGTAGCTGTAGAAAGCTATGTGTTTGATCAAGATGTAGCTAGAAAAGCTCTTTATTCCATGATTATACTGCATGAGTACCTGTTGTCCATTGTTGATCACCATGGCTTTCGTAAATTTGTTAGTGCATTACAACCATGGTCTTATGGCTGACATCCATGGTCTTATGGCTATTGCTATTATTCTTGATCCACGTCTTAAGATGACAATGTTACATGCATGCTATATTGCCCTTTTTGGAGAAGAGGCTGCTGGAAAATATGTTACAAAGGCCTAGGAATTGCTTACAGGTTTAATGAAACATTATCATGTGAAAGACCAAGAGTCTGTGGCTACATCCTCTGGTGGTGCCCCTTCTATAGTTAGTGCAGCTACTATGTTGTCCATATTTAAAACCCTTGCTGCAAATAAGAAGACTACAAGCTTTGTTAGAAGTAAGAATGAGCTTGATCGCTACTTGGAAGAGGAAACTCTTCCTCATGATGAGAATGATTATTTTGATATCCTTGGCTGGTGGAAGTTGGAGGGAGCTCGTTATCCTACTTTGAGGCTAATTGCTCATGACATTTTGGCTATTCCAATCACCATAGTAGCTTCTGAATCGGCTTTCAATACTAGTGGGAGGGTTTCAAGTGAGCATTGTAGTCGTCTTACTCCTAAAATGTTGAAAGCTTTGGTGTGGAGCCAAAGTTGGCTTCATCACAATCTCAAAGGTATAAAAATGTGCATTTACAATGAATTCTTTTCATTAATACATGGAGTGTATACTGTAGCTACTAATGTTTGAACTTGATTGTAGATGATGGGTGATGGAATGTTCAATAGCTTTTGGTCATGCCTTGAAGACAATGAAGAAGATCTGAAAGATGAATCTTGCATCACTAGAGCGGATTCTGACTAATTACTTGTTCATGTCTTGTTTATTTGCATCACTTGGAAGACTTTGTAGTTGAACAATGTGTACTTGTAATTCTTGTATGGTAGGCCTGTACTGTATTGTTGAATGTGTGGACCGTGGTGAACTATTGAACTGTGTTGTGTGATTTGTGATTGTGATGAATTGAGATTATGAACGTGTGATGAATAATTGAACGTTATGATCTATTTATACTTTTGTCATTCTGTGTTAGCTGTCACATACTTATGTTAAATGTCATCTATTTATACTTCTGGCGGGTATGCGGGCATGCCCGTGGGCAAAACATGCCCGCGGATAGTGGGTGCGTGCGCATAGTGCTGCCCGTGGCAGGTGGCGGGCGTGGGCGTGGGCACAGATATATTGTCGTGGGTGCGGGTTTGTGATTCCTATACCACGCGGATTTTACCCGTTGCCATTTTTACTCACGCGCAGTGCCCAGGCGACGACGGGCGTGACCACGACGGCGCTGCGGGCGGTTGTGGGGCGCAACGTCTGCGGTGCGGCACTACGGCTGTTGCGGGCATGCAAGACAAGGGGTGCGGGTGGCCGGATGCGGCACGGCAGCCCGGCGGCGGTGGCCGAGGAGCGGCAGGTCCAACGCAGCCTGTAAGACGCGCGCAATGGACGATAGTTGGCGTGGCGTGACGGTGCGTGACCCCCGGCGCTTGCTCGATAGAGAGACAGGGGAGCGGATAGAGGCATGGAAAACAACGCAGTGGAGCAGGGAAATGGGCAAGCAGCGGGGAAAGGAGGGACGGCGCTCCAGCAGTCCAACCAACCTTCACTAAAGCACTCACAGAGAAAAGGACGCAAGGAAGAGGGAACAGCGCGAGACAAGGCCAAGACCGTGGCAGCAAGGTAAGCAAAGGCAGCAGAGACACTGATTGCTATCGGAATGATGCGACGGAGCAGGCAAATACAGAAGCAATGGGACAGAGCGAGCAGCGACTCGGCAAATCCCATTAAGGCGCTCCGAACAAAGTCGTGCGAAAAGCAGGCACACGTGGCCTACTGCGCGTCTAGTACAACAGCAATACCAATTAAAGAAGGGACACGCGGGGGCAGGCAAGCACAATCAGAGACTAAGGTAGCACTACCAGGTTATCAGTTCGACAGGACAACAGAGATAGTGGTTACTCGGCGGTGCACGGCAGAGAGAGGATACGGCGTGGGCAAGGACAGAACCACATAAATTTATGAAACGGCCAGACGGGCAGCTGTCGCGGGTACGTTACCAACTTATTGCAGGGACCAAAACGAAGCTATACTTAAACATGTCACTAGACCAAGGCCATATATATATATATCGTTCGATTTATTAATGGATTTTATTTTATTTATAAAAGTTGCTTTTCATGCTTTAAATAAAAAAAACCAAGAAACTTGTTTTGAAAATTTTTCTTAGGCCTAAATCACGGTGCTAAACGAGTTCGTAACACTAGGGGTGTTATACCCGCCCTTAAAGGTCGGGCGAGGCGGAGCCCACGGCCTCGGTGTCGGACAAGACGGAGGCCGTCTCCAGAGGTCGGGCGAGGCGGATCGCATGACCTTGGGGTTGGGCGAAGCGGAGCCCGCCCTTAGAGGTTGGGCGAGGCGGAGCCCACGGTCTCGGTGTTGGTTGGAGCTGTAGTCGCACCTTTGACTGCCTAGATGGATTAACGTATAACGATCATTAGTCCCTCCTCTTCGGGTACCCTAGTATTGGTCCCCGACACATAGCATAATTTATTTTTTAACCTTAGTTTTGTACATTAATGGTTGCAAGGAGGAACTTATTTTTAGGGTGCATTTGCAGCAAGAAACATTTCATATTTCTTAATAAAATCACTAGAATCACTGTCAAATATCACAAATAATGAAACATTTTAGCGAGAACAACTTGGAACATATTCTTGTTTTTATACTAATCCACAGAAACACCCAAAACCTGGTTTTTGTTTATTCTAGTTCTAGTTTTAGGAATCTAGCAAGCTAGTCAAATGGTTCTATTAAGTGATTTTGATTCATATACCATAGAAACATTTATGAAAAACATCTGGATTTGAAATGACAAGAATTTGAAACCTTGCCAAACGCTTAATCATGCGTAGGCCATGCCAGCGTGTAAGAAGTTTAAGCACGGGGCCGCTAGAACCGAAGATGAGTTGGATATTACTCCCTGCCTATAGGAAAGAATACAATTATAGCACAGTATTATAGTTTTATATCTTAAGTTCGATCAATTATAGATAAAAAAGTATCAATATTTATGATATCAAATAAATATTATTAGATTAATTATGAAATATATTTTTATAATAAATTATTTTAAAACCATAAATATGAATAGTATTTACTAAAAATTTAATTAATTATGAACCACTTTTGCCGACACGTAACATGTTTTTTCGTTCTTTTCCGAACGGCGGGAGTATTTTAGAATGTCCACATGCATGTGCGGAGTACCAATGAACAGCACGAGTGGCAGGTGCGGATGATCAGCAGCCGAGGACAAGTCCAGTGATATGACAGTCTGGAGACAAAATGAGCGAAGTCCGGTAACCGTATTGAGAAAAGGGAGCTAAGAAAAAAAGTTGAACATTGCTCTTTATTTATGTACCTTGTCCCCTGTAATGCGTGTTGAACATCTCTTTTTATTCATGTGGATTATAACGTGTGTTGAACATCTCTTTTTATTCATGTGCCCTGTAAAGAAGTGAAAAGGGCCTTCGTTGTTTTTCACCCTGTACCATCGGCTGCATGCACGCTGTCACATGCTTATCTCAGCGGAAAAAAGACACATGGATCGGGACGAATCTTTCATCACTCATCTTTGTCTGATTCGATCGATCAATGCCTCCCGACTACCAACTGTCAGGGTGTTTGTTTCTCGCTTCTAAAATTTATGTCATATTAAATATTTAAATATTAATAAAAAGTATTAAATATAGATTAATTATAAAATCAATTATATAGATGGAGGTTAATTTTTGAGACGAAATTTTTAAGCCAAATTAATCTGTCATTAGCACATATTTACTGTAGCACCACGTTGTTAAATCATGGACTAATTAGGTTTAAAAGTTTCGTCTCAGCAAATTAGTCGTAAGTTATGTAATTAGTTTTGTAATTAGTCTATATTTAATACTCCATACATATGTTAAACATTCGATATGACTGGAATTTTAGAATTTCCTGCAGCCCCTTATTTAGTCGTAGGCCCGTGATCCATTCTATCCTCCATTGAGGCATGTGGGCGATAATGGCTATGCTCCGGCCAGCGTTAGCGTTACCCTTCCTCCTGCTCCTCCTCCCCGCCGCGGCTGGTGGGCTGTCCGGCGGCCGGACGCTGGTCTTCATCCTGGCCGGACAGTCCAACATGAGCGGCCGCGGCGGCGCCACCAACGGCACCTGGGACGGCATTGTTCCGCCGGAGTGCACGCCCTCGGAGCGCATCCTCCGCCTCTCCCCCGCGCTTCGCTGGGAGGAAGCGCGCGAGCCGCTGCACGCCGGCATCGACGTGGGCAACGTTGTCGGCATCGGGCCCGGCATGCCCTTCGCGCACGCCGTGCTCGCCGGCAGCGAGGGCGCGGAGTCCGTCGTCGGGCTCGTGCCGTGCGCGCAGGGCGGCACGCCCATCGCCAACTGGTCCCGGGGAACGGAGCTGTACGTGCGGATGGTGACGCGCGCCAGTGCGGCCGTGGCCGAGTGCAGCGGACGCGGTGAGCTGGCCGGCATGCTTTGGTTCCAGGGGGAGGCTGACACCATGAGGCGCGAGGATGCTGAGCTCTACCGGCGGCGTATGGAGACTCTCGTGCAAGACGTTCGCGGCGACCTCGGCCGGCCCGACCTCCTCGTCATCCAGGTCACTCACAGATTCTCTCTCTCGCTCTCTGGCAGCCGTGGGCAATTCCATGGGCATTTGTTCAATTCTACAGTTGTACTACCTCCTAACAAACAGACCGAATCGGTCATTTTCCTTTTTTTGCCCATAGCAAGGCCGAACAACCAGAGTGTGTGGTCACTTTTTTACTCCTCTTTGCTCTTGTTTTCAATTTCCCCAGCACAGCAGGCCTTTACTTTTCTCTCTCCTTTTTTTTTTCCTTTTCAACCCATTTAATCCTAGCAGTGTAGTATTGCTTGTAGGCTAACTACTCCAACGCTACCCGCACCTGCTAGCTAACCGCAGTACGGCAAATCCAATTTAGCTTCGATACATTCATGGTCGTGGAACCCGACAGACATCTTCACAGTTTTCTCGCTTCTTTTTTCTTTACTTTTTCATTTTTTCATATTAACCGCCCATTTTTCTTCTATATACTATGAACAAATTTTGTAGATTTAGAAGTTTGTATGCAACACAAATTATGTAAAAAATGTGGTGGATAAGTTGTGTATAAACATTTTCATAAGACAATGGTAAACAAAAACTTATATATATGTATAAGTTACGTTGTTCATAAACTTATTATATAAAAATTTGTGCTAGAAATGCTATGTTGTTAAATTGTTATGAAAGGTATTTCGTTGATAATTATGAACAAAAGTTGGGTCTCAAAAGTAATATATAGAAAAGTTGTTCTGATAAGTTGTATATAAACTAATGTAAAAAATTATATTGAAAATTTACGATTATGAGTTGTGGTTATAAATTATGTCTAACAAAAATATTATGCACAAAAGTTGTGAGTATAACTTTACGACTTTCAAAAAAACAAAAGCCGTGGAATATTTTTTTTTGAAAAAAAGAAAAGTTACAGGGTTGTCTCGTCATTTGCTGAATTAGAATCTAGTGAATGTTCGCTCGTTAGTGGGATTCGTGTCGTGGATTCACCACATGTGTACATACACAACTATCTATTTCAGGGAGCTTTTTTAGCTACTCCTACTGTATTTATGCAGTGGTCCTATTTGTTGGATTACACATGGATATATATGTCACGAATCTACGACACATGCGTACGGCTGTCCCACAAAAACCATCCTGACTATGGGTCGTGGTTCTCTTCTTGCATCAATACACATGCGTCAATCCAAATTTAGTGTTCAAAGGGATCGATTATATTTCTTGTTTGCTAAATTTTTGTTTATACTGTGCCATTGTTTGTCTATATCTCTAAATATCATATATGTATATGTATATATAGGTCGGGATTGCAACTGCGCAGTACAACGGAAAGTTCCTCGACCTCGTGAGGGAAGCTCAAAAGGCAGTCACGCTCCCAAATGTCAAGTACGTAGATGCCATGGGGCTGCCCATTGCGAGCGATCACACGCATCTTACAACAGAGGCTCAAATCCAGCTCGGCAACAAGCTAGCCAAGTCATACTTAGCAACGCTGTAATAATTTCAAACGAATGAATACGTCGTTTCTACCTACATATGACTACCCAAATAAGGCATGCCCATTGTCCTCGATCCGGAAACGGGCAGAGCAAGCAATATGTATACTCAAATTATGAATTACATGCTATTCAAACCGCCATCGTGTTAAATTGTTATTCAATGCACCAATCAATAGGCAAAAGTGCAATAGTGTTAAATACATATCCATAATTGTACTTCCCATGTCCATAAAAGAATGCAATTATGGTATTTGTGCTGGTCAATTGAGCTTAACTTTGACTTAGTTTATAATAAATAATATTAGCATTTATGTCTCTAAATAAATTTATTATGAAAATATATTTTATAACTAATCTAATAGTACTATATTACGAGTGTTTGCACTTTTTTTATATAAATTGAGCCAAAGTTCAGACAATTTGACTCCTCAAAATCTGAGAATTGCATTCTTTTGTGGACAGAGGGAGTAAGTAAAGGATAAAATCATTAATTTATTATTTGACTATTCTCTTAAATCCAAAGATTAAAAAATAGGGTGTAACAAAACTACCACTTAACAAGGCTAGCAAGAAGAAAAAGAAGGTTTTCCAAACTTCATGTTTCCTTGACTTGAGATCCATGAGATTTGCCGAGGATTTTACTCCATCAAGATTCTTATTCAGCGTTCCCCTTCAAATAGATGGACACACTATATTGCTATCATCGTCACTCCCTTCTTTATTGTTGTAGTTTCCATTCTTTCACTTCTTGCGGTTTTTCTTGTGCTGAGACTAGAGAGATATACCGAACCAGGAATGAGATTTAGGATTGGAGTAACAAAGAAGAGGGCCGAGAACCTATCTTTAGAGTTGCTTGATCTTTCTTACAGTTGAATTGAGGCATTGGTGTCAAAAGGCTTCTTTTAGTCACTGCTATTTTTTTTTTTGTTATTGACACAACTTCTAGTACTACGTGCCATTTTCTTCATTAGACTAGGTAAAAGCTAGGCTTAGAAGAAAAAAGTAGATATGGATAGACATGAGAATGAGATAGAGCAAAATAGAGGCCGGAGAAACCCCAAGAGCTATAACATTATATTTAGAGTAACTAATTGATTTCATTGAAGGTAAACCTCCCACAAACACATCAACAATCGTTACAAAGAACAAAATAACAATAACATCATAAGGACAAACACAAACATGGCACTATACATCCTCTCTGATTACAAAGTACCTGAAAGGATTAAGATGGCCAAGATTGAGGGGTGAATTGGGCTAATCTAAAATTTCTTGCAATAATTAAGCCCTACACTTAGCTCATTTCATCCCTAGTGCCTAAATGTGTTCTCTATTGTTCTACCGCACAAAGTTTTGCACCTTAGGTTCCAATCCTACATTAGCATGGTAATTCTAAGAATGTAAAGATATGAATTGAATTGCTCAAAGTAAAGAGAGGGAGATAAACGCGGCGATATTTTTCTGAGGTATCAGAGAGTTGCCACTCTCCATTAGTCCTCGTTGGAGCACCTGCACAAGGGAGTAGCTTCCCCTTAACCCGCACAAGGATCAAGTGCTCTCTATGGGCTGATTCTTTGACACTCTGTCGCGGTGAATAGGCCATAACCGCTCACACCATGACTTGGGTCATCTACAAGCTCCACTAGATGATCACCGAGCTTTCAATCACCACCGAGCCGTCTAGGCGATGGCACCAAGAATAAAAAGTATAAACTCTCACTTTACCAAGACAAGCCTTATGAGAAAGGTGGATGCACACTTGCTACTTCCTATACACTAATGAGGTCTTTAATCTTGTATTATCAAATCTCAATCACTCCACTAAGCTCTTACACTCTCTTGAACTCCAAATGGTTGCCTCAGCTGAAGAAATGAGCAAGAGATATGAGTTGGACGAGTTAGAGAAGTATAAATACCCCACTAACTCAACTAGCCGTTTGAACCAATTCCTGGTCTCTGCGGGACAACCGAACCAGACCCAAGGGGTGGTCTGGACCAACCATGCCTCGGTCCGACCCTCACAACCAAGCCAAGCACGTCACTGTGTCAGCCATGACCGTTGGGGAGGTCCGGACCCAACATAGCCCGGATACCACCAACCGGACCCAGTCCGGTCACAAACACCCCCTCTGTTACCTCTCTGTATAGGTTCAGACCAAAGTCACCACAAGTCCGGACCAATACTGTTCATTGGGTCCGGTCTTGCCTGACACAGACCCTAGCAACCGGACCCTGGAACATTGATCCTATTGCCGCTGAACGCTTGGTCCGGTTCACTCCTGCGTCCTACAACACTCCTATGACTGGCATTTTTCTTCCGGACTCACGCCCATGGTCCGGTTCACATGATCAACCAGAGTCCGCTTCAATTTTAACCACCCAAATCACTTCCAATTCAAAATCTTCATGAATGGGATTTGTTCCATTTGATCTTTAGGTCATCCCTGAGCTACCTAATGCTAAGTTTAACAAGTGTGCACCACACCTAACACATTAGACTCACCTAGATGAAGCTACTAATTCATACCCCCTTAATATTACGGCCAAAGGAAAAACAAAGTCAAAAACTTCTCTAAGTGTCTCTCAACACCAAACGACACTTAGAACTAATCTGTCCTTAACCTTGTCATTCACACTTTGAAAACCAAAATAATTTCCATCGATAGGGGCATTAAAACCATTGATTGCCAAAACAATCGCCATTATCGTGACCTAACTCAAATTGCATCTGCAAAACACACGTAGTCACAATAATCTTATGTCATCATTAATCACCGAAACCCACTAGGGCCTAGATGCTTTCGGTACCATCCTAAAAGGTAGACCATTTATTAAAGGCCATTGAAAAGTTGAACAAAGATGGTATTAACAAATTACATAAACCATAAAAAGAAAGAGCAAGGAGGATATAACCCAAGATATGTCAAAAGAAATTACTAAGAAGTGGAAAACAAGGACAAGAAATTAGAAATAGTCGATAAAAATGGTAAAGGATGTGGGAAAAAGATAGTTTAATAGCAAAATAAACATTAGAGGCTGACCATTGCTACTGTGGTGGAGCCAGGATTTTGTAGTTGGGTATTCCCAAACTAAAAGGATGTCCAACCCCAAAATTTCCAACACCTTAGAAGCAATATTTCCTCGTTCTTGAGGATGTAGGGCATCATAGTGGAGCCATCCTTGGTTATATTCACATGTATATACTTCCTCATTTACTAGAGTTTTAGGGGGAAAAAATGTTGGTTACTCCTAGGCATACCTAGAGATCGATGTAGCTTTGTCCCTATAACTAGCCATATGACCTACAGCCAAACTTGCTGTCACACCCGTTTTTTATGTTATAAGTGAATAATAGAACAATGCTATTATATTAAATAAATGAATAATAGAACAATGCTATTATATTAAATAAATGAGTACTCCCTTCGTCCCATTTTATTTGCACTTCTGCATTTTGAATGAGAGCCTTAGTGCACGTGACAAATGATGCTGCTGCCCGTATGAACCCTCTGCAAAAGGCTGACATGCTCCGGCGTGGGTTCTGAAAGCCTGTACGGGGCCTCACTGAGATGAGAACGATGAAGTGAATGAGTGGACAGAAGAATTTAGCAATTTTTTTATTTTGTTTGTTGGAACATGGTCCACAGCTGATTGCCGATGGCAGTTACTACTCCTTTGTACAGACTAGGTCTGAGACCCTATACGAACTGATTATTTTTGGAAAAAAATCTGAAGTGCAAACGTGCACTTAAATTTGGACGGAGGGAGTAATTTTTATTACAAGCCGACTTAATGTCTTAAGGCAGCTGCTCTGGTACTCCCTTTTAAAAAAATGGCACGAATCTTAAAACAGCTAATTAAACAAATTAATTATTTTACATTATATTGTAATAGGGGTCCCGCCTGGGCCAGGCCCATCCAAGCCCAGGCCCATATCCAGCCCTAATGCTCTGCTCCGTTATTCCGTCTCAAACGCCATCGCCAAACATACCGCGATGCGCGAGTACCTGCTCCATTACCGAGCAGCGACGGCACCTCCTCCAGTCCCTTGCCCCGACGATTCCCGAGCAGCGGTGGCCATGCCTCCGGCCACCGCACCCCCATCGCCCCCACCTCGCCTCCGACCAAGCCTTCGACCACCACAGCCGTCGCTCCGCGCTCGCTACTCCTCTCGTCGATCCCATCCCGATCCCATTTCTTCGAGCTTTGCCACAAGGACCAGTGCGACGCTGCCAAGGATGTTGACGAAGAAGACGCCATGCCACCAGCTGATCTGATCCCATCTCTCTCTGCCCTCGCGCAGATGAGCCGCACGCTCCCCTGTGAAACGGGCGCCGTCAGGTTCGGCAGCGCCGACCATGAGGAGACCCGTGCCACCCGCCCGCCGTCGGCCTCCGCCACGTCCCCTTCGCTACAACCATCCACGCGGTTGCGCCTCTGCGTCGTGAGGTGCCGCACCGGCGTCGACGGGGAGGGAAGGAAGGGGGAAAGAGGAGGTGAAGGCGCCCGAGTCACTCTTCACTAGGGAGCTCCGGCAGGGCTACTCCGACATATGCTTTGAGATCCTCAAGGCCATCGCGAAGCTGCTCAACGCGAACATCACGCCGTGCCTGCCGCTGCGGGGCATCATCACCGTGTCGGGCGACCTCGTCCCTTTCTCCTACATTGTTGGCCTCATCACGGGCCGCTAGAACTCCGTCGTGGTGGCCTTCAATAGCGGGATGGTGGATGCCGTCGAGGCGTTCAAGATCGCCAGCATCGAGCACGACTTCTTCGAGCTGTAGACCAAGGAAGGTCTCGCCATGGTCAACGGCACCACTGTGGGCTCTGGCCTTGCGTCCATCGTGCTCTTTGAGGCCAACGTGCTCGCCATCATGGCCAAGGTCATCTCCGCGGTGTTCTAGGAGGTCATGACCGGCAAGCCGAACTTCACTGATGAAGTGTCCCTAGTCATCCAGGAACTCAAATGTGATACAATACTAGTCTCAGGAGACTAGTAACACATTTATTACATCAGATAAGTCTCAATACAAAAGTCTCGACAAACGTGGGCAATAAAGACATGCCACGATTAGAAGTAACCAGAACATAATATAGGTCCAACAGACCCAGAAATAAAAAGAATCGTAGTCAAACATCTGACGGGTCCCAATGCCACAGGCTTAGTTGGGTGCAGACACGACCTTACTCGAACACAGCTTCGGGATTGAAGTCCGGATCTTCCTCTGTTCAACAAAGCAAGGGTGAGTGCAAAGTACTCAACAAGTCCAACCTTACCCTACGGAAGGGGATAACAGTACATGCATATGGATATATCAAGGATAGGGCTTGATTTTATTTGCATAAAGCTATCTTTAGACACATGCAGGGTTTCATTTCATAAATACATTTGCAAAAGTCATCTATTTTTCGTATATATAAGAGTAATTCTGAAAAAGGGGTTTGTCACAATTTTAAGTGTTGCTGAACCCTTTGTTCCCACAACACATGGCCGTTAACCATTCATTTCTAAAATCACACACACGCTCATGTTTCCACTCATCCCAACCCATCTAGTTGTTGAAACCAAACTCTAACCCGTCCAAGACCGTGGACATGGCTATCTAGATAGATTTTACACTCTGCAGAGGTTGTACATTTTCACCACATGTAGGATACCGTAACTTAACACTGTCGTGCAAGCATAGATTCATCAAAGCCATTACCCTCCATAGCTGAATACTGGCGCTCACCACGAGCACACTAAGGCAACAATATCATAACACAATAATTTATAGAGCTCATTACATTACATACAATTCCTCAGTTTCCACATACATCTCTTAGTGTCCCGTTGTACACCTACCTCCAGGTGATTGCCATACCAACTAGGGAGATTTAGACTAAGCCTTGCCACATACAAGGTTGAGTGGTTCTCAGATAATGAGTTAGGTGAGATGAATCATCTCCTTAATTGAGACAAGGCGGATATCTTCACGCTTAACCACAAAAGGTACAAGCCACAGCACCACGGCATCCCACAAAAGGGATCCGATCCGCCCCATCTCTAGGGTAATCACCATCTATAACTTGTTCATTAACCCTTTCACAATACCCACAACTTATCCTCACCATTCACACAGTTTTTATTTAAAATCATTGCATTTGAGAAATCATAGTGATGAGTATACATGATGGGTACCAAGTCCTAAGGATACTACATAACGATATTTCATCATAGCATATTATTTATTTCTAGGTTTGAACAAGACATTTATCGGTAATATCGATGCAAGGATGGCTATTCAAACGGATTTAGCTAAGCAGCGAAAATACTTCGTGGCTATTCAAACGGATTTAGCTAAGCAGCGAAAATACTTCGTGCATATATTGTACATGCAATATTTAAAACGGCTTCTACGAGTTGTGTTTAAAAATGGGATCAATATGCATTAAAAGGGATTAGATTGGACTTGCCTCCGTCGGCGTCCTCGGCAAACTCATGTTGGTAGTTCGGGTCCTCGGCGTAGAACTCGTGGTACTCGTTCTCTGGCTCGTGCCCTTTGTTCTCTAAATACGTGCAAACAACCGGACAGACAAACAGACATAATTAAATAATAAATTTAAATGAGCTCTAAAAATCATGAAACTTATATGAGAGTTAGAGTTTGATTTTAGATAAATTTAGGGAGAAGAATTGGTGGAATCAGAGTTCGTATGGTTAAGATGCTGGCTTTCAACATTGGCTATTACAAAATTCTGAAAATGATATAATAGAAAAGTGGTATTTGTATGGCTGATCACGTTCTCTATTGACCGGTGGTGCTTTTGGGCCTTTCGACCAACATTTGGTCCGAGTGCCCCTTTTTGTTGCTGTTGTGGACCAACTCAAAAGAACAAGTGACATAGACACCGGAGAGAGAGTCGTTCACAGAGACTGGGAGGCAGTACAGGAGCGTTCGTCCTTCTTGCGCTCAGCTTGCCCGCCATGAGCGGCTACTGAAGCTCATGGGGAGCATAGCAAGGAAGGGGAAAAGACGATTAAAGGCTCGAGGAAGATGGAGGATGGATCGGACATGCTCACCGTAGATGGAATCGAACTGCGGTGGGCTGTGCGTGGAGATCGACGAGGGCACGGTCTGTTCGTGAGAAGAACAGAGGAAGCTCGGTGCGAGGAGGAAGAAGGTGAGCGGGAACGCGAGATGGCTCGGCGGCTCGGCTGCTAGGTGGAGAAGCTGCGGGCGTCGTCCTTTATAGGCCGGGGAAGTGGAAGCTGTGCCACCGGCGTGCTCTTCACCATCAATGGAGTCGCTGTGGCGCCATGGCAGAGCCGCACTCGAGAGGACGGCCGGCGTGCATGAGCAGGGCGAAGGACGACCGACGTGCGGTGGCGCTGAGGCGATGGCGCAGTTGACGCCGGGGGCAGCCCGACGTGCGGCAGTGGCCGGTCGGCAGTGAGACTGGACGGCACGCAACGGGTACGAGCGTGGCTCTGCTGCCTGTACGTGATTACCACTGACGGCTATTGCTCTGATGTGCTGTGCTAGCTGCTGGTTGAAGAAGGAGAGGGAGGTGGGACCCACGGCACGGCGCGACAGAGGGATAGGGCCCACATGGCGTGGTGTCGAGCGGACGGCCACAGTCGGCGAGGGGGTCCGGGCACGGTGCGCCGCAGCGGCGGCGGCGGGGCCGGCGCACGTGAGAGCTGTCGGGCGAGGTCGAGCGGAGCGCGTGCGAGAACGCTGGGGGACGGCCGGAGATATTATTGGTGCGATTCGATGGCATAAGTACGAAGGGAATTTAAATAGAGTTCAAATAACTTTAGTTTTTAAAATATATTTTAAAAATTTTGGAGCCAGTGATTTAAGATCAACCGACCACCTGAGGCACAAGCTGAAGCACCACCCGGGACAGATCATGGAGCACATCTTGGAAGGCAGCTCCTACATGAGTGCCTCAAGGTGCTCGTGGCCATCAACCCGCGCAAGCACAATAGCACATCGACTCGCTGCTCGAGTGCCTCAAGGAGTGGAACGGCGAGCCCCTGCCGCTCTGCTGAGCTGCACCTGCACTGCGTAAGAGCAGAGAAGTATATAGACGAAAAACAAAAGTATAGCGGCTCAAGACGGAGCGTTTCAAGATCATTGTGAAGTTTTTTACAATCATCAGACTAGCAGAAGATACTCTCAATATTACCGTTCCTTGTACTAGTAGCTAAAGTTCATGTGAATGTTGTTGTGTTCCCGCAGCTGCGACGCCATGGCCTACAATGTGCATTTTCGTGGTCATAAGAGCTCCCTCTTATCGATATCTAAACTTTTTTTGACAGCAAGCACACTTTTATTTCAACAGCATGAAGCTGATAGAATGGTTACAGAGTCTGTAACTACAGAGGTCAGTGCATCCCTTAACGGGCACTGTAGAACATGGCTTCTGTTGGAACAACTGAATGATAGACTCGTTGGCTGGGATTGAACCCCTACAAATGCCTGTTTTGCTAATGTATGAGTAGTTTGGTTTTGGCTTCTTCTTATCTTGAAGACACTTGTGTTTCTCTGCATTGTTGAGTTGATGAAGTTCTGTGTGAGATGCTTGATCCTCCAGTCAGGTGGCGTGGACCTATCTCTGTTACCGAAGAAGTTGACAAGTTCTTGATTGTCAGATAGGAAGTTGATGTTGTGTAAATGCAGGCTCTCAGTGACAGCAGCGGCAAGCGCCATGGCTGGTGCCTCTGCCATGACCACCAAGACAGTCTGCAATTGCTGCCTTGATGTAGATATTTTGTGGAGGATTCGTTCCTGTGTTGATGATGAAGATTCCCAGGCCATCCTTTTTTGGAGGTGAGGAGACTTGATCTGGCATAGTTGATGCATGTGTATAGCATCTGGATCCTGGGAGCAGTGCTGGTAGATGAACAAGATATGTGTTTGAAGGCGAGTCATTGTACCTGTGCGCCTGATTGTGGTCTGCATCCTGAATGCTACTTTCTCAAATGCACAGGTCGATGCCAAAGCATAATCAATAAGTGCACAAATGTTTCCAGATAGAAGAATTTAAAATTTGTCACCAAATAGCATAAACTTGGAGCCTCAAACGCACAGGTTGAAGGCAAATTATAATCACAAGTGTAGAAATGTTTCGAGATAGAAGAATTTAAAATCTGCCACCAAATAGCAGCAACTTCGAGTTCCAACTCCTAACAAACCATTCAGCCTAATCTTATTTCTAAACCAAAATAGGACATGAGTCTCAAACGAAGCTAAGAAACCATTATAAGGTAACAAATGAACTCAATAGAACATAGCCACCAAACTATCTGGATCTTGACCAAAATAAATATCTATTCTCTAACGCTTCAATGCTTGCATGATGCCTTCAATGCTCTATTTCGATTCTTCAATATCATTTGTCGGGGAAAATATAATGTCCGCAATCATACTCATCCGAAAGATGTGCACGTCATCCTGATTAACAATTCCATCATCAGTACTCCCAATCACATAAGTACAATGAATGTTAAGTTAAAAGCAAGTGTTGGGCTATTGACTGACCTGTGTGAAATCTCGGACTAGCCTTGTTCCATCCCAGAGCTCCATATACTTGAGCACAAATAACCCACAGAAGGTTCTGCGAATAGGAAGGAAAATAAGATAACACTAGACAGTAGAAGAATACATGTACTGGATGATCAGTGTTGGAATGTACTCACCCATCAGTTTGATGTGGCAAATTGTCATCATCGACTTTATAATCAAAATAAAAATCTGGATCACTGTTCTTCCTCTTCAGCATGAGAACTAGAATTGTCCTTGCATCACCTTCTGCGATTCTTGACCTCTTGTTCTTAGAACAATAGTTGTAAATATCCTTAGTAACAATGCCAACTTTGTCATATCCTCCATATCTGCATTGAAGAACATCTCTTATGACATGCTTACGGATTCCAGCAGCTTCCATTGACATGATCTCATTTCTATGGAAATCCTTAATCTTCCGGTGAGACCATAGGAACGGAACTTCATCAGGCATTGCTAGGCGATGGTTATGCTCATCCACAAAATTATTCACGTACCAAACTCCACGAGATCTGTGTAGTCTAATATCAAGTAATGCACTGCAATCACATCGAGTTAGGGCTCGTGGTCTACGGCTGTAATCCTCCTTGTCTAGCCATTTTTCATCTCGCTCCCCTTCTCTACAACACACAAACCGCCTGAACACAATTGCCCCTGACTGCTTGCTACGTCTCACTTTCTCCTTTCTAACACTGAAACCCTTGTCCCTCGCATAATTATAGAATGTGAATGCCTCCTCTTCACTTGCAAAAGTCTTATTTGCTATGCTTCAGAACTCATCCATTTTTTTGTACCTGTCCCCAACATTTGCAGTACTTCCGAACATTTCCTTGTCATAACCGACATTGCCAGCTTCCTGCAAATGAAAATGGATAATGTTTCGCTCAATACTTGACATCATACATTACTACATTGGACATCAGTTGTAGAAAAGTTATATTGCTATTGATTTACCTTTCCATAGTTGGCCTCGCCACCGCCGGAATGGTTGCCTTTCGATGGAGAACTTGTATCCGTACCGTCTAACCTACTATCATCACCATCCTCAGAACTACTATCATCACCGGTCCCAAGATTGAAGAATAAATTCTCCTCATATCCAGCATCACCGATGTTGTCCATGGCAGATTCATGTAGTGTATTCCTGATAAGAGGATATTTCAGCTTCAGCCTTACAATTTCAAACCATGTGTGCTACCTCAACAAAATGGATACAAAAGCATGATGCGTACCTGGTTTCCATGCCCTCTCGTCCGCCGTGGATGGCCCTTGCCTCGTCGGCAGGGCTAGTAGCCGTCACGCTGGCCATCCTCGCACACTTCAAAAACAGGCAGCAGTTGGCGACGAACTTCCATGCCATCCCCAGCACAACGAAATGGGATCGGTGGAGAAGGGGGAGGAGCCGCCAAACCTGGTGGCTCCCGGATCACAGGGGCGCCGGCGGCTCGTTGGCGCGAGCGGGGCGCGGACAGGCGCCTATCATCTGATGACGCGGCGGGGTGCGGGCAGGCACCTCCCTCGGTACAGGGTCGAGATGGGGGGGGATCAGAGGGGGCTGAATAGTCCTTTCTAAATTAAATTGTGTTGGTTAACCGAAATAAATGTGAAATTAAAAATAATCGATCTAGCCAAGACTACACCCCTCTATCGAAGTTTACAAGCACCTTATAAAGATCCTAATTAGGCAACAAAGGTGACAGGCTAGCTAGAACTCACCAATCCAATTCTAGGAGCAAGTTCACACAAACCTATGCCACTAGTATTTTACGCACAAGAGAGCTCCTACACAATTCTAGTAAGCAAAAGTACAAAGCTCCTAAGCTCACTAGCAGTGCTCAATAACAAGGCAACCAATGTCCAAATTAGAGAGCGCAAATACTTAGCTACACTAAACTAGGCAATGTGACTAACAAGGTTATATAAACCAAATTAGCCACGCAAGGGAGCTACTTCTATGCTACATAAGCTAGAAAGGTAACTAGTGAGCTACACATGATAACTAATTACAAGAGCAACTACACAAGCACAATGTATATGAAAGTAATTACAAGCTTGTGTAAGGGGATTGTAAACCAACTGAGAAGAACAATGTTGACACGGTGATTTTCCCCCGAGGTTCACGTGCTTGCCAACACTGCTACATCCCCATTGTGTCGACCTGCTCACTTGGTGGTTCGACGGCTAATTGGCATTACCCGCCAAGCCCTGCACTGTCGGGCAGCGCAAGAACCTACCCTGAAAGTCAGGGTAGCTCAATGACACGCTTCAACTAGAGTTGCTCTTTCGCGGCTCCCATGGGGCGAGCACAATGCTCCTCACAAAGCTCTTCTCCGGAGCACCTGCACAAGCTTCTTGCGGGCTTCGACGAGACCACCACCAAGTCGTCTAGGAGGTGGCAACCTCCAAGAGTAACAAGCACCACCGGCTTGCAAGGCGACCACCTAGTGCCACTTGATGCAACCCCATAATGCAATCACACTAGAATTGCTCACTCACTCAATCAGATGAACACTATCAAGCTAGAGTGAGTTAAAGGGCTCCCAAGCACTCTCAAGCATGGACACAAAGTCCCCTAAGGTGCTTAACCCCAGCCATGGCCGAGACCACCTTCTATTTATAGCCCCATGGGCTAAACTAGCCGTTACCCCTTCACAGGGCAAAACTCGGGGTGACCGGACGCGCTGGTTGTATCGACTGGACACACCCTGCCAGTGTCCGATCAATGGATGGCTGCCACATCATCCTTAGCTTCACATGCGAACCGCCTGATATCAACGGTTAAGTTGCGACCGGACGCACCTCGAGGATGACCGTACGCTACTACGCCTGAGTCCGGTCGTTTCCAGAGAGCTTCCCGAGCCTCTGTTTTGCGACCGGACACGTCCGCTCCTACAGGACGCAGACCAATTAGAGTCTGGTCGTTTTTAGAGAGCTCCCCAAGCCTCTAATTTGTGACCGGACGCGTCCAGTGCTGCACGACCAGACGTAGACCAGCATTCGATCAGCTCTGCGCCTATGTGCCAACTTCAGCATCGCCTACGTCACCATACGTCACACGTGACCGGACGCAGGCCCTGCGTGTCCGATCACCTTTACTATGCAGTGTTCGGTCACTTGACCGAGACCGCACCCAACTGCTATCACTGACCGGATGCACCGGTCCTGCCGAGGCCAGTGTCCGGTCACTCGCAATGCCTCCTTTCGCCTCCGTTTCTTCACCGAGTTGATTCATTTCAACTCCAACTCCTTCTCCTTTACAAATGTGCCAACACCACCATGTGTATGTGTGTTAGCTTTTCACAAACATTTTTTAAGGAGTTAGCCACTCAACTTGCCACGCCACTCGATCCTACAAATGATGCAAAGTTAGATCACTCGAGTGGCACTAGATGACCGATATGCAAACAAGTTTGTCCCCCTTGATAGTACGGACCATCTATCCTAAACCCTAGTCATAAACTTCTCTACACACCTATGACCGGTGAAATAAATGCCCTAGGTTATACCTTTGCCTTGCGCATTCCATTCCAACTCCTCGATTGTTGATGCAACATATGCACCAACCAATCACCAAAGATATGATCCACTTCATATCATCACATGATCATATTGGTTCATCGATCTTGACTTCACTTGCTTTTCATCAGTTGTCCTTAGTCCATCGGTGCCAAGTCTTGCTCAAGCTTCACCGCCACATGCGGTCCATCGCTCCAAAGCCTCTAACTTGCCCTTCACGCTTGCAACCGGTCCATCAAGCCAAGTCATGTCTTGATCTTCTCCACCTTGATCACATGACTCAATGTCATGTCTCATGTGCAATGAGCTCCTTCATCATCACATGTGTGAGCTTTGCAACATCTTCGAGCCATTTCCACCTTCATGGCATATGTTGCTCACACACATGTTCCTGTGGACTAATCACCTGTGTATCTCACATAAACATAATTAGTCCACCTAGGTTGTCACACAATTACCAAAATCACACAAGGACCTTTCAATCTCCCCCTTTTTTGGTAATTGATGACAACTCTATAAAGATATTGAAATTAAGCTCTTTTGGATTCATGTTGCTTGCCCAAGCAATTTTACCATGTGTAAATGATTTTGGACAAGTACCATAAACCCGAAATGATAGTATTAGCTCCCCCTACATATGTGCTAGTGTTTGGTTTGAAGCTCGCATATATGCATAGATTGGAATTGTGGGAGAGTAATTTCTACCAAATGATGCTAAGGTGTATAGAGTAAACCTTTGAAGCATGATACCAATCGGAGTTGCACCTTTAAGTTCATCCTTAGCACCATGGTTAGCTAGATATCACTTGGAAATAAAATCACTAGATACCTCATGAGATCAACATTAAAAGCAAGGTACTAGCATTACTTGAAAAGCATACCAAGTGTCTAGCTATCATCCTATGCATGCTAGTTTTCATTTCATCAATCAAATTCTTCAACTAGCATACACCACACAAGCAAGCATATTGAATTTAAAAAGCTTATGCAATGCAAGCAAGCACATGACTATGCACATAACAAATGCATCCAATCAAAGTTCATGAGCTTGCTCCCCCTACTTGTGTGCTTCTCTTGTCCAAGAATAATTTTGATCCATCTCTTTTCTTCAACTCTTTTCTTCAATGTTGCTCCCTCTTTGTCCATGTCTATGTACAACCTCTACTTCTTTGTCTCAATCTCCCAAAGCTTTCATATCTTTGTACAATCTCTCCCCCTTTGTCATCAATTTCCATAAAAGGTGTGTGCATCTTATTGATGCAAAGATTTGCATTTGGGGTAGATGGTTGAGGCTTGAATCTTGCATATTTTTATGGACATCACTTGATTGTTGGAATGAACACCACTTGTAACCCTTGAGATACCACACATAGAATCTTTGATCTTGATACCAATTTGTGGGACACCTCCCCCTATATCATAGCATGGGTCATCCATTTGATAAACTTGACCTCTTATAGGTGAGGGATGTATTCTTCATTTGATGATCACTAAAAGTTGAGGATCACTTGTGAAACCATCGTATTGCATGATTGATACCACAGTACAGATGTGATACCACTTTGAAAGAATTTGCTAGTATGGAACCACTTGTTGAATTTATCAATAAAAATCATTTCTTGAACCTTTGCTATCTTCATGAGTACCACTTATAGGATATCTCTTGTGAGTTGATCTAGACATCACTTGTGAATTCTTGATGAAATACTTGAGTCTAGATACCACATGAAATAAACAAACTAGATATCCATTTGCATTGTTGTCTTTTGTTTGTACTCTTGTTACTTATCATGAGATTCTAAGTTGACTTGAACTAAATTGATTTGTCTAAGCTTCCAAGTCCTGGTTTGAACCAATGATAAGCTTCTTCACACCTTTTACAAGGGTTATCTTGTACAATGTTGTACTTGTCACTTGCTAGCAATCTAAATTAAATCAAGTACTTAGGTTCACTAGCTCACTGAACAAATTCATATAATAACCACTAGATCAACTAATCATTCAAGCAATAGTGGTAGGGCTATGAATTTAAACATTTCATTTGTTATGCATGATCCTATGAAGCATGTACTATATGCACTAATCATATACTAGTAAGGGATGAAGTGATCATGCACATTACAATGATACCTTTGCTATGTTGGAGTAGAGGATAGTCACATAGATTCTAATTCATTTCTCCAATAGCAATGTGAAGTCCAATTATAAGCTTAGGTGAAGACCAATCGTGTATAATGAAATCCATTCTTCACCCATATGATTTGAGAACCACTAATATGATTAAGTGCACTATCTTGTTGTGGTTAGCTTGCTTCATCATTTGATCAATGATTGCATGAGAGAACTATTTAGAATACCACTTCAAATATCATGACTAGCTCTTTTTGGGTGTTACTTGCTTTTCTTGATCAACCCTTTTGATTGCTTCAATTAAGCATATCAAATGTCCCTCGGATCACCACTTCTATATTAGCCTTCCAAGTACCATACTTGGTTTACCTACACATAGGCGGCAAGCCCCTACACTTAGGGAGAAGTGACTTCTCTCCAAACAACTATTCTTGACACTCGCTTGAAATAACTTGATTGATTGATCCAAGTGATGGACTTAACTTGATGAGTAAGCTTGAATCCTTCTTTAAGTCCTTTTCTTTCTACTTGTTTAAGTCCTTTTTCTTTCTACCAAATAATTTCCAATAGTCACTAGAACTTAAACTTCATCTTTATCTTGAGTTTAATCTTGATCTTCCAATTGAGTACCAAATATCTATAAAGTTCACTCCACAATTAAATGGCCTTGTACTTTTTGCTTGTCATGCATCTAGATCATTTCAAAATAAAACTTAGGTGCCTCAATCACTTATAAACATGATTCCAACTTGAGGACCTTTCAATCAAAGTAACTCCAAATAAATCTAATAATTGTCACTTTTCTGGCAGATTCTGTACTCTTCAAAGAAAAATGCATATCTCTCAAAGTATAAATCCAAATACTACAAAATTTAGTAGGAGATGCGCTTCACTAAGTTATCTAGCAGCTGTAAATATTTGAGCTTTATTTGACTTCTATATTACTACCAGATTTCAATTCTTCCACCACTGTTATATGCTAAAAACTGCTTGCACTATAGCTAACAAGATCTACTCTAAAACTGAAGCATCTCTTATCCAATTCTCATGAAATTTGTACAGCATCTTATACCATAAGTCTAGAGTATGTATACCTAATTTTTATGCCAATCCAATAAGTTTTGATTACTCAAACATGCTAAGATCACTAGCTCACTCAGATTTTTAATATAGGACAGATTTCAATCACTTGAGCTATACTTCATCAAATGTGAATCAAACTTAAAATCAACTTATTTGAATACTTTCACAAGACATAAATACATTCAATCCACTTACTAAATGTCATCTTATGAATTTATCCAACACAAATTAATCCAAACTTGATTACTAAGCAATTATCCATTCAATCATCTTATAGCAAGCAACATTGCATATTTATCCAATTCAATTAACTCATATGCACCCAAAAGAAATGATCAATAAGAGATATACCTTGGTTAGCTCATGATCATCCAACTAGCAAGCTTCAACTCAAATATTTGCAAGCCATTAAATATATCCAATAAATTACCACAACTTGAATATGACACTTGTATGTTGATAGTACTTGAACTTCACTCAATTTTCACTTGGTATTGGGTTTGGATGTGCACTACGGCTTCATATCTTGACTCAACATATGATGATTAATATGAAATCAATTGAATCAAGTCTCCAATGCTGATGGTACCTACAATCAATCATCCACTTTTTGATGGTACCCAAACAAGTTTGGGTCCTCTCTAAATTAGGAGCAACATACTTAGGTAAAGCCTTAGTATGAGTAGCGGGATGTTTTGCAATAGCAACCATAGAGGTACCATTACCATCCTTTCTAAGCATAGAATTGTAACAAACCGGATTTTTGGAGAAGCCAAAAATACAAACTTTTTAAAAATTTTCCCGCAATGAGTGAAGCATGTAGACGCTAGGTCAAACCTAGGTCAAACTGAGAACAATTTATAAATAAATTGTTGCATACATATAGTAATGCTTGTAGGAGCTTGCCGGAGTTTCTTGGTTGAGGTAGGGTTTTGTGTTAGAGCGCAAGTCCGTAGCAAATCCTTTTGATCCCTTCTAGAATATCTTATGAATCCCTTTACCTCTCTCGATTCGTTCCAATATCCCTGAACCTCATTCGAATCCTTCAATCCAATTCACTCAATCAATCAACTTCTTTACGATATCAACGCTCATGTGTTTGCAACCCCTGTCGTGGGCCCTAGAACCCTAGTGGACCCCCATAAAGGTTTGTATATGTTGGCAACACGTGCACACATGTATAGGAGCCATGGAGTACATTAGATATAGTGATAAGAAATAGAAAAGACTTAGAAAAAGAATGGGCAAATGGAAAAGGCCATCGGCCCACTCGCACCACCCATGGCCTGCCTGGCCTGCTAGATGCACAGGCCCAGCTTGCCCTCCACTACCCTGCCGGCCCACCCGACCTCTCTCCCTTTTTCCTGGCCCAGCTAGCAACGCGGCCCAGCTCGTGCTCATGCTCGCCCGCAACCTGCATGCACGCGTACACAACCCAGCAGGCCGAGGCCCAGCTCGCGCGCGGCCGCGCCCACATCACCACAGAAGAAGCCGGTGCCCCCACTCCAACCCTAGGAGCAAGTTGCTCCCAGGCGCCACCGCTGCCACCACGCGAAGGCAAACCACACGATGCCTCTGCACCAGCGCCCACACCTGCTCCCTCTCAGCGTTCGTGCTGCTTGATACGCGCCACGCATCCGCATGTACGGAAGCCGAGGCTCATCACCGTCCATCACATCAGAACCCTAGCCGATGCCGCTATAAAAGGACGAAGCAGCCGGCACCCTCTCCATTCTCCACTGTAGCCGCCACCATTCCCTTCTTCCTCCCTTCCACTCATCCTTGCTGCCCTCTAGTTTAGGCGCAGCACCTAGAGCCCTCCTCGCCGGCCGCCGCGTCCACGCCACCCACCTTTGCCTCAGAGCCACGGCCACGACGTCGTAGTCAACCGCAGCCGCGCAGTGCCCACCGCGGTGCCCTATGGCCTTGGCCCTCAACGATGGGTCACTGGGAGCCCACCTCTACCCACGCCGAGCAGCTGCCGCTAGCTATGACCCCGGGGTGTGGCGCTGTGTCTGCGTCGTGATGTCAAGCTGGCCACGCCGCCAGCGACCGCGTGCTCCACCCCCATGCCACGCCACCAGCACGACAACCATGAGCTGCACCGCCACGACGTCGATGACCTCGCGCTGTGCCATGACATCGTCCACGTCCTCGCCGTAGGCCGCCACGAGCTCATGCTCCACCTCACACCGTCTAGCTCTGCCGACCATGGACACTGCTTCCTCGCCATGACATCATGCCCAACCACCACGTCGTGCAGCGCCCCACTACATGGGACGCCGACCGTCTACTTCCCCTACACCCGGCCACCACCGCATGATCTGCCTGCATCGGGCCCTGCTTGCACCATGCGGACGCCCGATGCCAAGCCCGATGGTGAGCATTGGACTCCCAAGCCCCCACCTTTGTTCATGCCCTTGTTGCCTGCCTGTCTCAGCCTTCGACGTCGGCACTGCCCTCGCGTCGACTTGACCCCGGAGCATCCCTAGACGATGCACCATTTTGCACGGACCTGAGCCCCTTGGACACGCGCATGCACGCACCCATGTACGCGGCCAAGGCCCTGCCTTGCCAGGCCGATGACGCCCGAGAATGCAGCCGCCACCATGTCCTACCGTGGCCGCCGTGGCCAATAGCCAACCATGATGCTGCCACGTTCCAGACACGCCACGCTGTCAGCAGCGCCCTTGACCTGTCCATCGAGTAGGCCATGCCTCGGAACGCCCCAAGCACCTCCCCTTTTGCCATAGAAGCCCCAGATGCCTTGGGCAGTAGCCACCACACTGGCGTGGCTGCTTCCGGAGCACCACCCGCATCACCGTCCCTGCCAGCTCCGGCCACCTCACTCTGAGAGGAAGGGCCATTGAGCACCCCTAGAGCCCCTTTGCACACGCATACATGCACTGCACACGCACGGCCCAAGAAGATGCCTTGCCGAGCCCTGGTGGCTCAAGAACACCGGCGCCACCGCCCTATGCCCGCTGCACTCGCCATGGCCAAACCCCACCATGGCACTACTCCGTTCTAGCCCTACCACGAAGACCTAGGTGTTAGGAACGGCCTCTACGTCCTCGCCCTGATGTGGGACACACCCCGCTCTAGCCCCTAGCCAAAGTGGAGCCCAAGTACCCCGACTACCCTCCACCTCGCCGGCGTGGACGCGCTCTAGGGCATCGCTGTGCCGTGCACGTCCCGCTTGTCTTTGGCCGCCTCGCTCGACATGGTCACACCAATGAACTCCAGCTTGGCCAACCGCACTTAGCCACCTAGCTGGTTGAGTCCTTAGCCTGCTCAAACCCCTTTGTTGCCGTCGACCAGACTGCACCGGAGCTCCGCCATGTCTCTCGCGCCGTAGTGCACTCCTCCATGAGTCTTGGTCACCAGAGCTGCTACCTATAGGCCCGCCTTTAGACCCCATAGCATGCTCCATGTGGCCTTGCGATGTGCACCACCTAGCCATAGGACCCCACCGGAACCAACCCTGCACGCCTTGCCGCCGGCGAGATACCGGAGTAGAAACAGGGGATCCAAGCGCCCTTTTTCCTCATTACCATGTGCACTTGGTGCACGATGCACCACACTCAGCTATGCCCACATGGATGTGGTCCACCAAGAACCCTCCCAGCGTTCCACTAGGCCACACCATGTCGTCCACCATGGACCAGCCCCCAACTCGGCCCAAGCCTAGCCCACCTGAGCCCGTTAAGAGCCTAGTCACTGTTGACTGTTGACCAGTCAACGATGATCGAGCCCACATGTCAGTGACCAGTACCAAGGGCCCACCTGTTAGCCACTGTTACCGCTGGACCAATCCTGCATTGCCACGTGTCAATCCTAGGAAAATCCATCCTTTTTCTTTTTCCGAAAAATGATCCAAACTGTGGAAATTCATAGAAAATTCATATGACCTCAGAAAAATGTGAAACCAGTTCTCACATTTTTCTAAAATCAAGCTCTACACCATGGACATGTCCTTGTCTACCCATTCTATGCTGCATAATATGAGACTGATACTCATCTCTCTTTTAGACCTACGGTCTGGCCCTACCGTCTTGCGAAATGCCTTCGTCGCCAATCCTAGCTGTGTATGATAGCAGTAGGCACATCTTAGTCAGTTGCTGCCATGCCCGGCCAGCCATAGCCAGCCTTTGGCCAACTAGCCATAGCAAGCCGTAGTAAGCCACAGCTAGCCACAACAGGCCATAGCTGGCCTCAGCTGGCCAGAAGAAGCCACAACCCTCTGGGACAAGTCACAACCGCCTCTGGCCATCTTCATCTTTGCCACAAAGTCGAATCCTAGTTGAACGCCATTCCCGACACCAACGAAAGCCCCTTCCTAGTCATTCTTATACTCATTCGTACAATTACAATACGTGATCTTGATCTATCTATATCTGTCTGCACCGTGCCCTTGTGCAGGTCTACCCATCCCGTCGCTATGGAATGTGCTACTCCACAGTCGTGTCGAGTTGTTGCGTCTTCGGTCATGTTTAGTTCTTATCGCTGATTATTGGTGTTGTTACCTGTGTGACGAGCCTTCGAGCCGGCTGAGGGATCGTACCTCGTTCAGACGTTACGATAGCGGGATCCGTCTCGCTGTGACCGTGATGCCGAGTGTAACTTGACCCCTTGCTTTTTAGTTGACTTCATAGTACCACGAGTGTTAGCTCCTACCTTCGGCCCTAGAACATGGTCGTGATGGATTCGATGTTGATACTAACATCAATGCAGATATCACCCACATGCCTTGAGCCTTCCATGACCAAGTCCTATGGGAGATGACCTAGAGATAACAATCATGGAACGATGGGTGCCAACTCATTGGTGTAGCTTGTGGCCATGAGTTCGCCTAGCCATGACCATGGAGCTACGCCTCTCTTTCGCTTTTGTTTGCTTCTTTATGCACAAGCCCTTGTATGCTTGTACCCCATTCGACCATCGTGTTTCTTTGATTCTCGTGGTGACCACCGCACCATTATGAATCAGAGAGATGACTTAGTGCCAGTGCACCCAGGTCGGGTACCCTATGAGTGGTTTGCGCACTTATATTCTTTAGTGACTCGCTCCTTCCGATGCCCTGTCTTCTATCAAGGCGTGTGTGTTGGAAGGAGCAGACCTCCGTTCTTTGCTGTTATTGCCCTATTAGCCCGCTCTGTTCGATCCCACCTTGTCCATGGCGATTGGATCAAAGACCGGACTATCTCTTTTTAGTTAGCGAAGCTATAGTCTATGTCATACCTTGGACCCATGCGTGTCGACCCAATCGACCGTCTAAGACCATCTTTCCCGAAGATGTGTCTAAGAACATGACATGGATGTGCCTAGCTAACCCCTACTTCTTTGATTTGCTAAGCAACTCTCCTCTTGGCTCCCGACGTTATTATGTCGTGTGGATCGAGAGAACCCGTTGCTGTCCAATCTCTTTGCGCTACCGCTTTCTACCATAGCGGATGAGCCAAATTACATTGGAGCCAAGTCACAATAGTGTTATTCATTCTTGTCTGCTTCTTGTATCCAATAGTGACTCATGTGATAAGACTATAAGAGCCGAACCCCGTCGTTCTTCCTTCGTTGGGCCCGTCCCCCGATTCCCGTCCTTTCCATGATGCTCGGATCGATGGTTATGAGCCATGGTGTTGCTATGGATAAGCTTTGGCTTAAACCATCTATCCTAAAGCCATACTGGCTTGACCATGACTTAAGCTTATGCTTAGCAAACCACCACTTGTGATTCTTTGGCCTGAGGAAATTAGACAACTGCCGAGAGGGCTAAGCTATGTATCTCTTATTACCTCACTGGTGTTATTGGATTTTCCTACATCTTGTCGTCTTTTTGAGTGTTGAGTGCTCTCTGGCCTTGCGTGTCGCTTCATGGAGTAGCTGATGATCGGACCAAGAGAACGTGGACGACGACAAGGACTGCGGAATGGAGTCAACACAGGAGGAGGTGACCCCGCTAATGGAACACCAATGAATGGAGAATTGTACCACTACTACCTCTACATCACAGGTGTCATGGCAGCACCCTCTTTTAGAGAATCCTATTAGACATTGCATAAATATCTAGAACTACTAGCGCTTCATAATTATTCCTTTGCTAGTACTTTGATGCATGCTACTACCTGAGCCATTATTACCCTGATGCAACCCACTCTACCATGTCACCTTGCTTTGCGCATTCGCTCGCTTAGATATGCTTACTTGCCTACTTGCTTGCATATTACACCACTATACTTATTATTAACTCCACTTCGCATTATATCGGGGATGTGATGCTAGTGGTGAACCCCCTGGGAAGGGTTTGGCTATGGGTGCTGGACTTGGTGGTGTGTGAGTGTGCTGCGTGTGTCTTGGGTGCGTGGAGAGTGAGGGTCGTGTCGACTGAGCTAGAATAATGACAAGCCTAGGGTGAGTCTTGCCATGTGGTGCTACTTGGCACTTGGATATGGAATACCTATGGTGGGTAAATGGTAATTGGAGGTGTCCTTGGGTGTGAACCTCGAAGAGGTGGAGCCTAGGGTAGAGGTGCTGTGGTGGCACGTAAAATGGAAACCCTGATGAAGACATTCTGGCTTGGTCAATCCCTAAGGACTTACTAGTATTCAGACTCACTAGGAATCCTTACATCCCACTCGCCCTATATGGTGCAGGACGGTCGGACTACTTGGTAGAGCGATGCCACTACTGCTAGGCGAACATGTGTAAGGAGGTACGGGGCGCGCGGTTTCCCCCACACCCTTCCAAGACTTCAGAAGGCCTTGTGGACCCAGCTCTTAACATCTGGTGGGCCCCGGCTCTGTCTATGACTCATAGTATCAGCCATCCTAGACTAGACTTGAGATGTTCTAGGGCTGAGAGGTAGGGTGGCATTGTTCTAGGCTAGCAAGCGGCCAGAATCTACCTAGACGGGGCACCATCGAGGATGGCTATCTTGTGGGTATGTAAAACCTCTGCAGAGTGTTTGGTTGATCGATCGATACATATGCCGACTTTTCGGCTATGGACCTTTCCTGGGTTTCGCTTAAACTAGATAGGAGATGAGTCCTTTCCTCCCTCTAGGGTTGGGGTATTTTCCAGTTGTGAGCCTTGGGGGCTGCGGGCCATTGAGACAAGGCCGAGAGGGAGTTGGCCTATCGACCTGAGTGTGTGAGATGAGATATGGTGTGGTGGTGTGGAGATGGTTTGGGAAGGATGGTTGATGGATGGATATGGATGGTGTGGTGGTGAATGTGTTAAAAATTGGATATTATTATTATATTACTATTGTTATTTACTTCTCATGTGCTAAGAATGCAAACCACAGCCAAATATTAGGATCGCCAGATCCTTTGTTTATCTTTTTCCACTAAAGCTCATCGGTGCTGACCATGGCCTACACACATCTGGCGGTGTGCAGATTTCCTGCTTCTCAGAGATGCTGACTTTAGAAGGATTAGGAGGTCTCATGCCTACGCTCAAGTTTGGTTCGGAGATGGAATCTACGCTGCACTACGCCAACTCTGATGATGCCCGTGAAGGAGGAGCCTTCACTTGATAGTCTACCGCTAGATTAACTCTGTAATAGGTGTGTTCCCCAATGATGTAATATCTTGTATTCTTGTAATCTTACGATGTATAACGGTGACATCGACTGAAATATGATAATATGATGGAATCAATTCTTGGTTTTATCATCTTAAAATTCATTCTGTGGATTTTCCCTTCAAGGAAAATTGAGGATGTTTTAGTTGGTATCAGAGCCATACTTGACCTTAGGACGAGACCTTTAGTACCAAACACTAGTTTAGAAGCCAAACATTCTATCTATAGTGGAGTCATAGCTACTAACACTTGATTCCCCGTCTCTACCTTGAGTTCTACTACTAACTGACTATCCCCGATCTGAAAAGTTGACCACTAAGAAATGATTCCCTATGTCACCCATGCAAGATTGATAGATGTGTGAGACTCAAAGGCTTAAGAGCTGCCTTAAGTCAACACTATGCATATAGGAGTTGTAATGCTGCTTGAGTGCTTGGATCTTTTTGCTTCTTATGCTTCTTGTGATTATATTGCTTGAGTGAAGAATATAGAAGCTATTTTATTTACATGTGACTCCAGGACTCTAGCTAACCTAGCAGGCTATGAACCAAGACCACCATATGACTAGACAAAACCTCTAGAGATCCTTGGACACCCCATACAAATTTGGATTGAGTTATCGAAGAAGACAAAAGGATGACAATTCCTTTTGCAAGGTTCTATGGAACAACTACCCCGATCAAGAAGCAACACCCTACCTCTTCACCGACCGAGCAACACCTTAATCTTGGGGACAAGATTCCTGTAAGGGGGGTGGACTGTAACAAACTGGATTTTTGGAGAAGCCAAAAATACAAACTTTTTAAAATTTTTCCCGCAATGAGTGAAGCATGTAGACGCTAGGTCAAATCTAGGTCAAACTGAGAACAATTTATAAATAAATTGTTGCATACATATAGTAATGCTTGTAGGAGCTTGCTGGAGTTTCTTGGTTGAGGTAGGGTTTTGTGTTAGAGCGCAAGTCCGTAGCAAATCCTTTTGATCCCTTCTAGAATATCTTATGAATCCCTTTACCTCTCTTGATTTGTTCCAATATCCCTGAACCTGATTTGAATCCTTCGATCCAATTCACTCAATCAATCAACTTCTTTACGATATCAATGCTCATGTGTTTCCAACCCCTGTCGTGGACCCTAGAACCCTAGTGGACCCCCATAAAGGTTTGTATATGTTGGCAACACGTGCACACATGTATAGGAGCCATGGAGTACATTAGATATAGTGATAAGAAATAGAAAAGACTTAGAAAAAGAATGGGCAAATGGAACAGGCCATCGGCCCACTCACACCACCCATGGCCTGCCTGGCCTGCTAGCTGCACAGGCCTAGCTTACCGTCCACTGCCCTGCTAGCCCACCCGACCTCTCTCCCTTTTTCCTAGCCCAGCTAGCAACGCGGCCTAGCTCGCGCTCGTGCTCGCCCGCAACCCGCATGCGCACGTACACAGCCCAGCAGGCCGAGGCCTAGCTCACGTGCAGCCATGCCCACATCACCACAGAAGAAGCCGGCGCCCCCACTCCAACCCTAGGAGCAAGTTGCTCCCAGGCGCCGCCACCGCCGCCCCGTGAAGGCAAACTACACGACGCCTCTACACCAGTGCCCTCACCTGCTCCCTCTCGGCATCCATGCTGCTTGATACGCGCCACACATCCGTGTGTACGAAAGCCGAGGCTCATCGCCGTCCATCACATCAGAACCCTAGCCGATGCCACTATAAAAGGACGAAGTAGCCGGCACCCTCTCCATTTCCCTCTGTAGCCACCGCCATTCCCTTCTTCCTCCCTTCCTCTCATCCTCGCCGCCCTCTAGTCCGGGCGCAGCGCCTAGAGCCCTCCTTCCCGGCCGCCGCGTCCACGCCACCCACCTCTACCTCGGAGCCATGACCGCGACATTACAGTCAACCACAGCCATGCCAAGCGCAGTGCCTGCCACGGTGCCCTATGGCCTTGGCCCTCGACGATGGGTCACTGAGAGCCCGCCTATGCCCACACCGAGCAGCTGCCGCTAGCCATGACCCCAGGGCATGGCGCTGTGTCCATGTCATGACGTCAAGCTGGCCACGCTACCAGTGACCGTGTGCTCCACCCTCGTGCCGCACCACCAGCACGATGACTGCGAGCTACTCCGCCACGACATCGACGACCTCACGCTGTGCCATGACATCGTCCATGTCCTCGTCGTAGGCCACCACAAGCTCATGCTCCACCTCGCGCCGTCCAGCTCTGCAGACCACGAACACTGCTTCCTCGCCATGACGTTGCACCCAACCACCTTGCCATGTAGCGCCCCGCTACATGGGATGCCAACCGTCTACTTCCCCTGCACTCGGCCACCACCGCATGATCTGCCTGCATCGAGCCCTGCCTGCACCATGTGGACACCCGGTGCCAAGCCTGATGGTGAGCACTGGACTCCCAAGCCCCCACCTTTGTTCATGCCCTTGTTGCCTGCCTATCCCGGCCTTCGACATCGGCACTGCCCTCATGCCGACTTGACCCCAGAGCATCCCTGGATGACGCACCATTTTGCACGAACCTGAGCCCCCTAGACACCCGCACGCACGCACCCACGTACGCGACCAAGGCCCTACCTTGCTAGGCCGATGACACCCGAGAACATAGCCGCCACCATGTCCTGTCGTGGCCGCCGTGGCCAATAGCCAACCATGACGCTACCGTGTTCTGGACACACCACGCTGTCAGTGGCGTCCTTGACCTATCCGTCGAGTAGGCCATGCCTCCGAAAGCCCCAAGCACCTCCCCTTTTGCCATAGAAGCCCTAGATGCCTTGGGCGGTAGCCACCACGCTAGCGTGGCTGCTTCTAGAGCGCTGCCCGCATCATCGTCCCTGCCAGCTCCGGCCACCTCGGTCCAAGAGGAAGGGCCATCGAGCACCCCTAGAGCCCCTCTACACACGCATACATGCACTACACATGCATGGCCCAAGAAGATGCCTTACCGAGCCCTGGTGACTCGGGAACACCAGCGCCACCGCCCTATGCCCACCGCGCTCGCCATGGCCAAACCTTGCCATGGCGCTGCTCCATTCTAGCCTTACCACGAAGACCTAGGTGTTAGGAACGGCCTCTACATCCTCGCCCCGATGTGGGACAATCCCCGCTCTAGCCCCTGGCCGAAGAGGAGCCCAAGTACCCTGACTACCCTCCACCTCGCCGGCGTGGACGCGCGCTAGGGCGCCGCCATGCCGTGCATGTCCCGCTTATCTCCGGCCGCCTCGCTCGACATGGTCATGCCGATGAATTCTAGCTTGGCCAACCGCACTTAGCCACCTAGCAGGTTGAGTCCTTAGCCTACCCAAACCCCTTCGTCGTCGTTGACCAGACTGCACCGGAGCTCCGCCGCGTCTCTCGCGCCGTAGTGGGCTCCTCCGTGAGTCTTGGTCACCAGAGCCACTACCTATAGGCCTGCCTTTAAACCCCATAGCATGCTCCATGTGGCCTTGTGACATGCACCACCCAGCCACAGGACCCCACCAGAACCAACCCTGCATGCCCTGCCGCCAGTGAGATACCGGAGTAGAAACAGGGGATCCAAGCGCCATTTTTCCCCGTTACCATGTGCACTGGGTGCACGATGCACCACACTCAGCTGCGCCTGCATGGATGTGGTCCACCAAGAACCCTCCTAGCGTTCCACTAGGCCACACCGTGTCGTCCACCATGGACCAGCCCCCAACTTGGCCCAAGCCTAGCCCACCTAAGCCCGTTAAGAGCCTAGTCACTGTTGATTGTTGACTAGTCAACGATGACTGGGCCCACATGTCAGTGACCAGTATTGAGGGCCCACCTGTCAGCCACTGTTACCGCTGGACCAATCCTACATTGCCACGTGTCAATCCCAGGAAAATCCATCCTTTTTCTTTTTCTGAAAAATGATCCAAACTGTGGAAATTCATAGAAAATTCATACGACCTCAGAAAAATATGAAACCAGTTCTCACATTTTTCTAAAATCAAGCTCTATGCCATGGACATGTCCTTGTATACCCATTCTATGCTGCACAATATGAGACCGATACTTGTCTCTCTTTTAGACCTACAGTCTGGCCCTACCGTCTTGCGAAACGCCTTCGTCGCCGATCCTAGCTGTGTATGACAGCAGTAGGCACATCTTAGTCAGTCGCTGCCATGCTCGGCTAGCCATAGCCAGCCTTTGGCCAACCATAGCCACTTATAACCAGCCGCAGCTAGCCACAGCAAGCTGTAGTAAGCCACAGCTAGCCACAACAGGCCATAGCTGGCCTCCGCTAGCTAGAAGAAGCCACAACCCTTCGGGACAAGTCAAAACCGCCTCTGGCCATCTTCATCTTTGCCACAAAGTCTCATCCTAGTTGAACGCCATTCCCGACACCGACGAAAGCCCCTTCCTGCTCATTCTTATACTCGTTCGTACAATTACAATACGTGATCTTGATCTATCTATATCTGTCTGCACCATGCCATTGTGCAGGTCTACCCATCCCCCTCACTATGGAATGTGCTACTCCACAGTCATGTTGAGTTGTTGCGTCTTCGGTCGTGTTTGGTTCTTATCGCTGATTGTTGGTGTTGTTACCTGTGTGACGAGCCTTCGAGCCGACTGAGGGATCATACCTCATTCGGATGTTACGATAGCGGGATCCATCTCGCCGTGACCGTGATGCCAAGTGTAACTCGACCCCTCACTTTTTAGTTGACTTCATAGTACCACAAGTGTTAGCTCCTGCCTTCGGCCCTAGAACATGGTCGTGATGGATTCGATGTTGATACTAACATCGATGTGGATATCACCCACACGCCTTGAGCCTTCCATGACCAAGTCCTGTGGGAGATGACCTAGAGATAACAATCGTGGAATGATGGGTGCCAACTCGTTGGTGTAGCTTGTGGCTGTGAGTTCGCCTCACCATGACCATGGAGCTACGCCTCTCTTTCGCTTTTGTTTGCTTCTTCGTGCACAAGCCCTTGTATGCTTGTACCCCGTTCGACCATCACGTTTCTTTGATTCTCGCGGTGACCACCGCATTATTATGAATTAGAGAGATGACTTAGTGCTAGTGCACCCAGGTCGGGTACCCTATGAGTGGTTTGCGCACTTGTATTGTTTAGTGAGTCACTCCTTCCGATGCCCTATCTTCTATCGAGGCTTGTGTGTTGGAAGGAGCAAACCTCCATTCTTTGCTGTTATTGCCCTATTAGCCTACTCTGTTTGATCCCACCTTATCCATGGCAATTGGATCAAAGACTAGACTATCTCTCTTTAGTTAGCGAAGCTATAGTCTATGTCGTACCTCGGACCCATGCGTGTCAACCCGATCGACTGTCTAAGACCATCTTTCCCGAAGATGTGTCTGAGAACATGACATGGATGTGCCTAGCTAACCCCCGCTTCTTTGATTTGCTGAGCAACTCTCCTCTAGGCTCCCGATGTTATTATGTTGTGTGGATCAAGAGAACCCATTGCTGTCCAATCTCTTTGCGCTACCGCTTTCTACCATAGCGGATGAGCCAAAGTACATTGGAGCCAAGTCACAATAGTGTTATTCGTTCTTGTCTACTTCTTTTATCCAATAGTGACTCACATGATAAGACTATAAGAGCTGAACCCCATCGTTCTTCCTTCGTTGGGCCCGTCCCCTGATTCCCGTCCTTTCCATGATGCTCAGATCGAAGGTCGTGAGCCATGGTGTTGCTATGGATAAGCTTTGGCTTAAACCATCTATCCTAAAGCCATACTGGCTTGGCCATGACTTAAGCTTATGCTTAGCAAACCACCACTTGTGATTCTTTGGCCCAATGAAATCAGACAACTGCCAAGAGGGCTATGCCATGTATCTCTTATTACCTCACTGGTGTTATTGGATTTTCCTGCGTCTTGTCATCTTTTCGAGTGTTGAGTGCTCTCTTGCCTTGTGTGTCGCTTCACGGAGTAGCTGATGATCGGACCAAGAGAACGTGGACGACGACAAGGACTATGGAATGGAGTCAACGCAGGAGGAGGTGACCCCACTAATGAAACACCAACGAATGGAGAATTGTACCACTACTACCTCTACATCGTAGGTGTTGTTGACACCGTTTTTTGCACGTGTCAAAATGATCGGAGTGGACTAATCGGCACGGGGAAAGTTACTGTATACTTGATAGCCGATGAAAGCCAGCTTGTAAAGATGGTTGCCGATAGCTGGTGATGGTCGATGGAGAGGTTGATTTAGACTCGGGTGTTGCCAATGAGGTTGAAGGTGTCATTGTCGATGTCGATGAAGGGAGGCTTGAGGACTACTGCCGATGAAACAAGGAGTATGCTGATGAAGGAAGACTTGAGGACTACTGCCGATGAAACAGGGGGTATGCCAATGGGAAGGAGGACGGTGAGATTTCCATTGTAATTGAGGCGGACAGGGAAATAGATAGGAGTTGATTTCCTTTTCTATATTTGTTAGAGTATGATTCATGTAAGAGTCACGTGTTTCCTTAGATATGGGCTTGGTGTCCTAGTTGTGTTTGGTTGTGTCTCTTTAGATTAGGGTATAAATATGGAGTGAGAGGCAATGTAATTAGATATATCAATCAATATCAAAACCAATTTTTACTACCATTTGCATCTACTTACTTTTCGGCGACTTAGTCAATTTGCATTATTTTCTCTTTATGAGTTCTCATTGATTCGGTGAGCTACATCGCTTCAGTGCGACCTTCGGCGATCCTCGAGTTCCGCGTGAGTACCTCTTGGCCATGACTTCCGGGCGTATCACTGTTGTCAGGACCAAAGTGCTCGTATCTTCATCCTTGTCGATTAACAGGTCAAATTGACTGGCACGCCTTGGATATCAATTCGGGTATTAGCCCTTTGTGTTTGTAGATCCACTTTTGCATCAACACATCTTTTGGCACGCCCGGTGGGACAAACCAATCCGATCAATATGTTCAATTCCGAGATCGATGCGGGGAACATTATCGCGGTATCAGAAGAAGATCTTAAGGAAGAGCAGAGGCAGGCTATGGAAAAGGCCATAGAAGAATACAGGCAGCTTTGTCTGAAATCGTTTAGCCTGAACAAGAGTGGACAAGTCATCCAGAAGCAGGATTTGCCGTTGCCTCGGTAGGTTACCTTTGACTCCAATCCTGGTAAACTTCAAGAGATGGTTAATTCTGCAGTAAATCATGCTTTGATTAATCATTCTAATGTGTTGTCCAATACTATTCATAATGCTGTGGTTCAAACTCTCAAAGAAGGACAAGCGTCACCGCATTATGTTGGGCCTGCCTATCACCAACCAGAGCCGGCATCTGTCAATAGTCCATCGGCTCCCTCAGCCGTTGTGGGTACAGAAGTTACTTCTTCTCCAGTATCGGTAGGCTTACCTAATATTCAATCTACACCGATACGATCAGATCTGGTACTACCAGGAGGATGAATTCAGCTTAGTATAGATCTATCGGCATCAGCTATGTTAGGCCCTGTGTCTCAGAATAGCCAGATTCCTACTAATTGGTGGGGATATGGTATGCCTCCGGAGTCATCTGCTTTCAATTCTGGATTACCTCAAGTGTTTGACGCAGTAGGAAAAGCTCCTATACCATCGGCTGTTTCGCCGATGGCCCAAGTGCCTCAATATGCCATAGCAACTACTGTGCAACCAACTCCAGGGGGTTTCCAGATGCCTTTGGTTCAAACGCCCAGTTCAAATCCATCGGCAAGCTTACTGCCGATGCAGCAGAAAGCCCCTATTATGAGTCAAACTGGGGTTCAGTTTATGCCTCAAGCTGGTTATAATTATCCAACAATGTCAGCAAATTACCAGCCATCGGTAAGTTTTGTACCGATGGGTTCTAATAATGGTTGGTCAGGACAGTTACCTGTTCAACATATAGTTCAGCAAAATCAATAGATTGCAGGGATTCAATAGGGTTATATGCAAGCTGGTGTCTAGAATCAAGCATCGGTAGCACAGCCGATGAATCCTTTCCAACAGGTTAATGGACCACAAGTAACGGCGAATATGCCGATTGCTAGAGATCGTGGGCCACAAAGATATGTGGAGGGATATCAGCAGGCACTTCCTGTAGAAATTTAGCCAGTTCGTCATCAGGAGGCTGATGCTTTTTGGACCGATAGGATAGCAGAAATTATGAAGGATCAGTTTGGGATAAAGCCCAAGGTCAATACTTATTCTTATCGGACTCCATATCCTCCTGCATATGATTTAATTCCTCTCCCAAATTGGTACAAGGTACCAGATTTCACTAAATTCTCCGGGCAAGATGACACATCAACAATGGAACACGTCAATCGCTTCATTATTCAATGTGGAGAGGCAGCTAGCAGAGATGAATTAAGAGTTCGATTATTTTCATCATCTTTGTCTGGATCGGCATTTACGTGGTTCATTTCATTACCACCAAATTCTATTATTACCTAGGCTGATCTAGAAAAACAATTTCATAAGTATTTCTTTGCTGGAATCCATGAAAAGAAGCTTACCGATTTAGTAAAATTGAGACAGCGCAATGATGAATCGGTAGAGAGCTTTGTGCAAAGACTACAAGATGTAAAAAATAAGTGTACAGTCTGGTGCTGGATGATCGGCAGCTTGCTGATCTGGCTTTCCAAGGGTTATTGCCACATCTTAAAGACAGATATGCTTCTCAGGAGTTTGAAAGCCTCAGTCATCTTGTGCAAAGGATCTCTGATCAAGATACTAGGGTTTTTGAACCTAAAAAGAATTGGAGTAAAAAGGTATCATTTGTTGAAGAAGTAGGAGATTCTGATTCTGATGAAGAACCAGTTATCGGCTTAGCTGAGTGGGTTAAGGATAAAAAGCCGATATCTTGTCCCTTTGGTCAAAAAGAGCTAGAAAAGTTTACCTTTGATATCACCAAGGCCGACAAAATATTTGATCTTCTGCTTCAAGAGGGCCAAATTAAGCTGTCACCTAATCATGTGATCCCATCAGCAGAAGAGTTGAAGAAGATCTTGTACTGCAAATGGCACAATGCAACTTCACACAGTACAAATGAGTGCAAGGTGTTCAGGCAACAGTTACAATCGGCTATTAAATCTGGGAGAATTAAGTTTGGTACTTCCAATGCCCAAAGGCCGATGAAAATTGATCAACACCCTTTTCCAGCAAATACGTTGGAGGCCAAAGGGAAGACCAAGGTATTAACGTCCGAGGCTACTGAGAAAAACGCATCAGTGGATCCCCAACATCGGATAACTACCGATGATGCAAAAAGTAAGGGTTTGCTGGGAGAAAGCAGTAGTTCCAAAAAACCTCCTCGACCTGGCATTGTGATTTACTCATCGAAGGCAGCAGGAGGGTTGGCGTCAGCGTAATGATCGATATCAACAACAGCAAGAAGAAAGACGTCGGGAAGAATGGCATCAGCATAAAGATTATTGGAGGTGCCCGTTTTTTATCCATTGCTGGGAAGAAGGTATTAAATTGCCAACTGTTGAAAATTGCCCTGAGTGCAATGGTTATTATGGGGTCAATCGGTCAGAAAGAAGATTTCAACCTGGCAATCAGGGTTTATTTATCAATGAGCCGATCAGAAGCAGGGCATCAGTGCATGATCGGCTAGGGGGCAGACTTAGTATACATGAAAGGCTTGGTAAACGCGCTGGATATTTTCCAAGGAATCAAGAGGAGCTTGAGGAAATGGCAAATGCAAGAGTTCCCGATGAGGAAATATTCTACAGGGACCCTAATATATGCCGTGTAGAATCGACTAGGACCTGTTATCAGCCGGTTTGGAAAACCAAGTTTCCTCGATGGTGCCCGGAGGGTCTAACAAAGACACAGAGAAGGAGGATGCAACGTGAGCGTTAGGAGGATTTATACCAAGAGGAAAATTCCTCCAATGAGAGGTCCGGTCATCAGCAGTGGCAGGTAAAACACAAAAATAAGGGTCCATCGGCAGATGTTAATATGGTATTCATGTTGCCGATGGAATTTTTGGCACTATCTGATAATGAGGAAGAAGTTGTTCTCTCTGATCAAGTAGCTCAGTTGACACTAGATCCAATGATGGTTGTTTTTGAGAAACCTACCGATGACGAGAGACAGCATCTTAAGGCTTTGTTTGTGAAGGGCAGAGTTGATGGGCAGCCTGTGTCTAAGGTACTTATTGATGGAGGGGCTGCGATTAATATTATGCCTTATGTGATGTATCAGAAACTTGGTAAGGGAGATCAAGACTTGACCAAAACTGATATGATGCTGAAAGATTTTGAAGGCAATGTGTCACCGGCTAAAGGGGCAGTATGCGTTGAATTGACCATCGGCAGCAAAACCTTGCCGACGACGTTCTTTGTTATTAACGGCAAGGGTGCATATAATCTGCTTCTAGGGAGGGATTGGATTCATGCTAATTGTTGTGTTCCTTCTACAATGCATCAATGCCTCATACAGTGGATTGGGGATAAGATTGAGGTTGTCCCTGGTGATTCTTCTTATATCATCGCATTGGCAGAGTCAGATACTTATGAGCAAACTAAATGCATATCAGGAGAAGCTTGGGAAAAAGAGTTCCTTAGAGTTGCTGATTATGAAATTCCACTGATCCAAGCAGTCGGTTCTGAAGAAGAGTTTTAATGGATAGGTTTGCCGATGATGAAAAATTAGGTCAAGGGTTCACATCGGCAGATGATTTAGTAGAAGTAGATATCGGTGATGGCGATAGGCCAAGACCTACTTTTATTAGTGCTAAGTTAGATTCCAAGTGTAAGCAGCAAATAATTGATGTGTTAAAAGAGTATAAAGATTGTTTTGCTTGGGATTATACTGAGATGCCTGGGTTGGACCGATTGGTAGTTGAACATCGGTTACCTATCAAATCTGGATTTTGGCCACATCAGCAGCCAGCGCGCCGATGCAACCCTAATATACTTCCTGATATTAAGGCCGAAATAACTAAATTAATTGAGGCAAGGTTTATTCGGTAGTGTCGATATGCAGAGTGGATCTCTAATGTGGTTCCTGTTTATAAGAAGAATGGAAAGCTTCGTGTTTGTATTGATTTCAGGAATCTTAATAAAGCCACACCGATGGATGGCTATCCAATGCCGATTGCTGATTTGTTGATTGATGCTACAGCCGGACATCAAATTATCAGCTTCATGGATGGTAATGTAGGCTACAATCAAATATTCATGGCTGAAGAAGATATTCCCAAGACTGCTTTCAGATGTCCAGGTCATGTGGGGTTGTTTGAGTGGATAGTTATGACGTTTGGTTTGAAAAATGCCGGCGCTACTTATCAGAGAGCTATGAACTTTATTTTTCATGAATACATCGGCACATTAGTAGAGATCTACATTGATGATGTGGTGATTAAGTCTGGAGATATCACAAAACATCTAGCCGATCTACGAAAGATACTGGAGTGTACAAGGAAGTATGGATTGAAGATGAATCCTAATAAATGTGTATTTGGTGTATCGGTAGGTCAATTCTTGGGTTTTATGGTGCATCAGCGGGGCATCGAAATCAGTAGGAAGTCTATTGATGCAATTAACAAGGTGGTTGCTCTTGCCAATAAGACTGAATTGCAATCTTTGATCGGTAAGATTAATTTCATTAGAAGATTCATATCTAATCTGTCGGGTAAGATCAAGGCTTTCAGTCCATTACTTAAATTGAAGGCCGATCAGGAATTTGTATGGGGAGCTGAGCAGCAGTTAGCCCTCGATGAAATTAAGAAATATTTAACAAATCCTCCAGTGCTAGTTCCACCTCAACACGGGAAGCCTTTCATGTTGTATTTGTCAGCTGATGATACTATTATTGGTTCAGCTCTTATTCAGGAATTTGAAGGGAAAGAACGTGTTATTTATTATCTGAGCAGAAGATTAGTGGATGCTGAGACAAGGTATTCGGCCGTCGAAAAATTATGTCTATGTTTATACTTTTCTTGTGTCAAATTGAGACATTATTTGTTATCTGCCGAATGTACGGTCATATGCAAAGACGACATAGTCAAGTACATGCTGTCAATGCCGATATTAAGTGGTAGAATCGACAAGTGGATTTTAGCATTATCAGAATTTGAACTACGTTACGAATCGACCAAGGCAGTTAAGGGGCAAGTTATGGCTGATTTCGTTACTCAGCATTGTAATACAGTGGACTCTCTGGAGATTGCCCCTTGGACATTTTTCTTCGATGGCTCCACATGCGGTGAAGGAGCAGGTATCGACATTGTGTTGATTTCACCTCAAGGAAGGAAGTATGAGTTTTCATTGCCGATTGTTGCTACATCGACAAACAATCAGGCTGAATACCAAGCCTTGATAAAAGGGTTAGAATTACTGAAGGAGATACGTGCCGATGCTGTTGAAATCTTTGGTGATTCTATGCTAGTTATAAATCAATTGACTGGAATTTATGAATGCCGAAGTGAAGCTTTGATTTCGTATTATGAAAGATGTTTGCAATTGTTGAAAGGATTTAGAGATTTTCATCTTGAACATATCTCTCGGTTGCATAATGAGGAAGCTAATCGACTAGCTCAGCATGCTTCAGGGTATCAGCCTATTCAGGAAGTGCTAACATCGACAGTTGATACCGATGACTGGAGGAAGGAGGTTGTCGATTATTTAAAGGATCCCTATAGAAAGGTTGAGAGACATATAAGGTTCCAAGCTACTAAGTATGTGCTCCTCGATGATGAATTATATTATCGAACTATAGATGGAGTTTTACTTAGATGTGTTAGCAGTGATGAATCGAAAAGCTTGATGGGTGAAATTCATGAAGGAGTGTGTGGGGCGCATCAATCGGCTTTCAAGATGAAGTGGATGATCAGAAGGAATGGGTACTATTGGCCGACTATTCTTGAAGATTGTTTTAAATATTTTAAAGGATGTCAGGGGTGTCAAAAGTTTGGTAATATTCAAAGAGCGCCTGCATCGGCTATGAACCCTATAATCAAACCGTGGCCGTTCCGGGGATGGGCTATTGATCTCATTGGTCAGATTTATCCGCCATCGAGTAAAGGACATAAATTTATTCTGGTTGCTACCGATTATTTCACAAAATGGGTTGAGGCAATTCCTTTAAAAAAGGTGACATCGGTTAATATGATTGATTTTGTGAAGGAGCATATTGTCTACCGATTTGGTATTCCTTAGACTGTCACTATCGATCAGGGCACTATGTTTATATCAGGAGAATTTGATGAGTTTGCTGTAGGTATGGGAATTAAAGTTTTAAATTCTTCTCCATATTATGCTCAAGCTAATGGTCAAGCTGAGGCTTCTAACAAAGGGATCATCAAACTCATTAAGCGCAAAATTGAAGAAAATCCTAGGAGGTGGCATACAGTATTAAATGAAGCCTTGTGGTCATATCGGATGTCATGTCATGGTGCAACCAAAGTAACGCCTTATCAGTTAGTATATGGACACGATGCAGTATTGCCTTGGGAAATTAAAATTGGCTCTAGGCGAATATGTTCTCAAAATCAGCTGACAGCCGATGATTATAATACCCTTATGAAGGATGAGTTGGAAGATGTGGCGGGTCATCGGTTAAGGGCTTTAGTTAGCATCGAAGAAAATAAGAAAAGAGTAGCCAGATGGTATGATAAGAAGGTGAAGATAAAGGAGTTTGCCGATGGAGATCTGGTCTGGAAATTAGTTTTACCGATTGGGACTAAAAGTTCAAAGTTTGGAAAGTGGTCTCCTAATTGGGAAGGTCCATATCGGATACATCAGTCTGTTCCTGGTAACGCATATATTCTAGAAACCCTCGAAGGGGTTGTGTTTCCTAGAGCATTAAATAGAAAATATTTAAAGAAATATTACCCTAGTATCTGGACGGATGCATAAAAGTATAAGTGCCGATAACAGTCCTATCGGCTAGAATTATGCAAGGATGTCAATGTCTCATAAAGTGCCGATACAATAAACAAGATTACAAGTTCAACAAGGATTGGATAGCTAATATCGCACGTAGGCGAATCTACTCGGCTTCCTCCATTTCTTTGATATCGTCATCGGCAGTACCCTCCACAGGCTTGAGTTTTTTCTTCATGGCCAAAGCTTTGCGAGCCTGGATATCTCTTTCTTGCTGAAGGGCTTTGATGGCATTGGGTAGCTGGCTTTCTTTTTGTTGAGCATGAGTTAAGGCTGCATCGGCTTCCTTCAATTCAGCCAATAGAGCCATCTTCCTTGCTGATAAATCCAAGATTTTCTGCTTAAGTTCAGCACCCGAAGTCTGCAAGTTGCCGATGCCCTTGTGCTTCTCATCGGCAATTTGTTTCAGTTGTAGCATCTCTTCTTTGAGTTGAGCCTGAGCTGCTCTATCGGCAATACGTTGAGCAGCCCGTTGATATTGTAGTTGGCGACTCTCTAAATGGGCTGCTGGGAAGAGTACTTCTTCAACATCGGCAGGGACCTGGCCATGGATTGTTTTGAAAATTGCCTTTGTGGGGTCCGAGTCATCTACCAGTTGGGCGGTATCCTACTGTAGCAAGTTCAGGAGAGCTTCCAACCTGGACTTAGTTTCTGCCGATATTGTTCCCAGTGTAAGGGAAGAACTTGTTTCCTCTCCATCATCGTCAGAGATGTCAATAGCGAAGGAGAATAGGCTGTTTGGGGAGTCTTGTTCCTGAGGAAAAGGAAAGGAGGTCAGTTAAGGATAAGTATGAGTATTGTAAATCAGCTAGGTTAATCGGTTTACCTGTTTCAAGGCGATTTCCCGTGCTTGACTAGAGGAAGCAACCTGGAGTATGTCGTGTGGGGGATCGGTTGAGCTTGCCGATGGGATATCCTCTGTGACTTCATCGGTGGTTGGCTCTTGAGGTATGATGACCAATGACATTGGGGCAGATGTAGGGATCGGCATGGACCTTTGTCGTTTTGGCTGTGCTTTAGCATCTGTTAAAGCTTTGCGCTTTGCTTGGGCATCGGCAACGATTGGCTAGAGGGCATCGGCACTTGTTGATTGTGAAGCTTGGACATCTGGTACGCTTGCCGATGTACCCAATTGTTGCTGCAAAACAAGTGTAAGGTATGATATTTAATAGATAAAATGTAAAGTTAAGAAGATACCTCTAAAGGTTCGTCAAAAGAAGTGGTGCTTGATATCGGAGGAATTGCCGATGACGATCCAGCAGCAGCTCTTACCCCCTGGTGATTAATGTTAATATAGTTTGTGATCGGCATGAGTAGAAATAAACAAGGTTGTTACCTTGAATGCCTTGACCAAGGTTGTAGCAGCAGCCGATGGAGTGGCCCTGGCTGTAGCCAATTTGGACTTGGAGGTGATGGTCTTGGTACGGATCTTCTGGTGAGTCAAAGCGGCTAAGGTGGGAGCGTTGTAGCCGATCGGTGATATCAGGGAAACAGGCCGAAGATCGAAGGGTTTCCCACTTTTGCTCATAGTTGGTGCTGGGTTGTTAACCTGTCACGAGAGAGTTAGTTACCGATATATGAAAGGAAAAAGCAGAAGGGAGCTAAAAGGAACTTACTGCATCATCGGGAATGGCGTAGTCAGGGTCGATCATGTGCCGATATGTGTGAACAGATGTTGCAAACAGTTGTTCCTTCCACTCTCGCCACCATTGCTTATATGACTCGGTGATGAAAGATACTGGCGTCCAGGTGGATATATCAACATCTGTAGTATCGACATCGGGGGAGAGTTGTACTACCTTGTTCCAATCTATTCCGCAGGTAATTGTTTCCCTGGGTTTGATCACATCGGCAAAGCAAAGTTTGATTGGCAGTTGCCCAAAAGCCAATTGACGGGATACTGCCGATGGGTTGTAAAATTCATACATAATGCTGGTGTTTTTCCCGCTACCAAATGTATTTACTGGGATTACCCTGGGAGTAATGATGGCCATCATGAGTTCCTTATCCTGATTCAGAGTGTCATCGGCAAAGTTGAAAAGAAGGGGGAATCTGTTTTCTTCGTCAATATAAGGTACCCAGGCCCTATGATCACGAGAAAGACCATTGTAGAGGCTCTGGAAGAATCTGCCGATCTGGTCTTCATTGGCCTCTGTTCTAGGAAGGACAATTATGGCTTCACCAAAATTGAGGGGTGAGCGTGTTGCTGATTCATCATCCCCAAGCACATGGTCTTCAGCAATTTCTCGTGGGAATTGTTGGGCAAAAAAGTCCCATTGCAAACGTTTGTGCATATGGGCATTCAGCCACATGTTGATAAACCACCACGGGCCTCCTAGGTTGCCAATGGGTTCGCCAAGCAAAAGTTTCTGAGACACTTGATGAAGAAGATGATAAGTGGAGCTCAGAAGGTATCGGCCAAGAGGAAACCTTACACCATTAGCCAAAAGTTCAGCTGCGGGGAGGAAGGCGTTGGTTGGTCCTACTGATCGACCACAGAAGATAAATTTTTCTAACCACATATTCAAGAATGTGGCATGTTCCCTCTGGTTAAGTGTCCCAGTCTTCTAGTATTCTTGAATGTATCCCGTCCAACCACCGATGTTGCGGGTATTCACCCTATATTCAGATTTTCTACCATAAATGGAGCCTTCATTGGCAGTTGAAATATCCAAGCCAGTGAGCATGTGGACATCAGCAAGTGTAGGAGTAGCTGGGCCATGTCCAAACATAAAAGTGTTTGTTGTGTCTGACCAGAAGTAAGCAGCTACAATCATCATCGATTCATTCTTCTGCATATCGGCAATAGATAACCTAATGCATTGGTCTAACTTCCGTTCTGCCCAGTATACTTGCATCAATCTATTAACCCTCAAGTACCAATCTTTGCACCCTTTGGTGGTTTTGGGCCAAGATCGGAATATGTCTTTCCATAAATTCAGAGAGAAATTTTGGGTTCTAAAGGGGATTCTGTTAACCTCTGCATTAATCAGATCGGTTGGATCTGGGTTGCCCATTGGTCCTAGGCATTGGACATGCGGCTGATCGGTTGGAATAACTAATTTGTTGCGCAGTTCCTAAGTTTGAAGGATCCGGAGAACAAAATAAAGAAATCACCAACTGTATGGATTTGCAAAAACTAGGGGAATCAAAGTAAAGGTAATGGAAGTGGAGCGAACCGCGGGGACGTCGAAGTTGATTGCCATTATCTTGAGGAAGATGAGGGCACGAGCCGGAGACTTGAGGTAACACTGGAGAAGGGTTCTTGTTGGTTGAGGTCGTGCAGTGGTTCGTCGGAGTCATCGCCGGAAAGAGAAAATGTCAAAGATTGGAGTCTGAGGGTAGAAGACGAGTGTTCTAGAGGAATCTATTTATAAGCCGCTTGGAGTAGGGGTATTTTGGACTTATCTCTATGCCGCGCGCATGTAGGTCGAAGTGGTTTAGATGGATATGGTAACTGTTCGCACGATAATCAGGGGATTGTACAGATAGGTTGATGGCAAGTAATCATGACTTGGAAGAGATATCGGTACAGGATATTTTAATTCTGAAAATGATAGCATTATCATGTTAAGATCTTGACGATGGGTTATTGTTTCGGTATCTTAACCATAATCAAGGCAAGAGTGGTTGGCGATTGTGCGATATTTACTGAAGTGCGTGAATCAGGATTAGATTTGATTGGATTTGATAACAGATCAGGTTTTGGCTTGGAGAATGAGTTACGGTAATCTGGAGTAAATTTCGGAGCATTAATGGTTTTATACTCCGAAATTGGGGGGCATGTGTTGACACCATTTTTTGCACGTGTCAAAATGATCGAAGTGGACTAATCGGCAAGGGGAAAGTTACTATATACTTGATAGCCGATGAAAGCCAGCTTGTAAAGATGGTTGCCGATAGCTGGTGATGGTCGATGGAGAGGTTGATTTAGACTCGGGCGTTGCCGATAAGGTTGAAGGTGTCATTGTCGATGTCGATGAAGGGAGGCTTGAGGACTACTGCCGATGAAACAAGGAGTATGCTGATGAAGGAAGACTTGAGGACTACTGCCGATGAAACAGGGGGTATGCCGATGGGAAGGAGGACGGTGAGATTTCCATCGTAATTGAGGCGGACAGGGAAATAGATAGGAGTTGATTTCCTTTTCTATATTTGTTAGAGTATGATTCATGTAAGAGTCACGTGTTTCCTTAGATATGGGCTTGGTGTCCTAGTTGTGTTTGGTTGTGTCTCTTTAGATCAGGGTATAAATATGGAGTGAGAGGCAATGTAATTAGATATATCAATCAATATCAAAACCAATTTTTACTACCATTTGCATCTACTTACTTTTCGGCGACTTCGTCAATTTGCATTATTTTCTCTTTACGAGTTCTCATTGATTCGGCGAGCTACATCACTTCAGTGCGACCTTCGGCGATCCTCAAGTTCCGTGTGAGTACCTCTTGGCCGTGACTTCCGGGCGTATCGCTGTTGTCAGGACCAAAGTGCTCGTATCTTCATCCTTGTCGATTAACAGGTCAAATCGACTGGCACGCCTTGGATATCGATTCGGGTATTAGCCCTTTGTGTTTGCAGATCCACTTTTGCATCAACAGGTGTCATGGCAGCACCCTCTTTTAGAGAATCCTATTAGACATTGCATAAATATCTAGAACTGCTAGCGCTTCAAAATTATTCCTTTGCTAGTACTTTGATGCATGCTACTACCTGAGCCATTATTACCCTGATGCAACCCACTCTACCACGTCACCCTGCTTTGCGCATTCGCTCGCTTAGATATGCTTACTTGCCTACTTGCTTGCATATTACACCACTATACTTATTATTAACTCCACTTCGCATTATATCGGGGATGTGATGCTGGTGGTGAACCCCCTGGGAAGGGTTTGGCTATGGGTGCCGGACTTGGTGGTGTGTGAGCGTGTTGCGTGTGTCTTGGGTGCGTGGAGAGTGAGGGTTGTGTCGACCGAGCTAGAATAACAACAAGCCTGGGGTGAGTCTTGCCATGTGGTGCTACCTGGGCACTTGGATATGGAATACCTATGTTGGGTAAATGGTAATTGGAGGTGTCCTTGGGTGTGAACCTCGGAGAGGTGGAGCCTAGGGTAGAGGTGTTGTGGTGGCACATAAAATGGAAACCCTGATGAAGACATTCTGGCTTGGTCAATCCCTAAGGACTTACTAGTACTCAGACTCACCAGGAATCCTTACATCCCACTCGCCCTATATGGTGCGGGATGGTCGGACTACTTGGTAGAGCAATGCCACTACTACTAGGCGAATGTACGGGGCGCGCAGTTTCCCCTACACCCTTCCAAGACTTCAGGAGGCCTTATGGACCCAGCTCTTGACATCCGGTGGGCCTCGGCTCTGTCTACGACTCATAGTGTCAGCCATCCCAGACTAGACTTGGGATGTTCCAGGGCTAAGAGGTAGGGTGGCATCGTTCTAGGCTAGCAAGCGGCCAAAATCTGCCTAGACGAGGCACCATCGAGGATGGCTATCTTGTGGGTATGTAAAACCTCTGCAGAGTGTTTGGTTGATTGATTGATACATATGCCGACTTGTCGGCTATGGACCTTTCCTGGGTTTCGCTTAAACTAGATAGGAGATGAGTCCTTCTTTCCTCCCTCTAGGGTTGGGGTATTTTCCGGTCGTGAGCCTTAGGGGCTGTGGGCCGTTGAGACAAGGCTGAGAGGGAGTTGGCCTATCGACCTGAGTGTGTGAGATGAGATATGGTGTGGTGGTGTGGAGATGGTTTGGGAAGGATGGTTGGTGGATGGATATGGATGGTGTGGTGGTGAATGTGTTAAAAATTGGATATTATTATTATATTATTGTTGTTATTTACTTCTCATGCGCTAAGAATGCAAACCACAGCCAAATATTAGGATCGCTAGATCCCTTGTTTATCTTTTTCCACTAAAGCTCATCGGTGCTGACCATGGCCTGCACACATCTAGCGGTGTGCAGATTTCCTACTTCTCAGAGATGCTGACTTTAGAAGGATTAGGAGGTCTCGTGCCTACGCTCAAGTTTGGTTCGGAGATGGAATCTACGCTGCACTACGCCAACTCTGATGATGCCCGTGAAGGAGGAGCCTTCACTCGATAGTCTACCACTAGATTAACTCTGTAATAGGTGTGTTCCCTAGTGATGTAATATCTTGTATTATTGTAATCTTACGATGTATGACTATGACATCGACTGAAATATGATAATATGATGGAATCAGTTCTTGGTTTTATCATCTTAAAATTCATTCTGTGGATTTTCCCTTCAAGGAAAATTGAGGATGTTTCAAGAATCATCATCAATTGAAATAGGCTTAGGAGTGTTACCTAGAGGACATGAATATGCCATGTGTCCTCTTTCCCGGCATGAGTAGCACTTTCTCTTTGCTTGAGCCTTTTCTTCCTTGCTCATGTTGTGCTTCTCATTGCCTTGCTTCTCCTTGTTTGCTTAAGCCTTCTTCTCAAGCTTGTTTGGGCAACCTGAAGCTAGGTGACCCAATATGTCACAACTATAACACCTCATGTGAGCAATCTTCTTTATTTTCTCTTCTTTGTTCTTGCTCATTTGCTTTGCATCTTAATTTATCCTTGGACATAATGCAACTGGGGCAAGCAGTCTTTCAACAAACAAACGTGAAACAAAACTATCTGATGCAACAAAAATTAAGCGTCATTTGGCTGGGCTTTTTCACTGGCTTGAAGAGCTATTTTTTGTTAAATGGGATAACATGAAATGGCTTCTAAAGTGAAGCCCCTTAAAACCTACTCGGTCTAGGGTGGGACGAAGCTTGCTTCACCGGGCTTCATTCTGGCCATGTGGACCTCTAGATGAGAAAGACATGCTTTGCCTGTGTAGAGCCGCATGCGCGCTGCCACAGGTGAGGCCGGATCGAGCGGACACCCGCCGAGGCATAGGACGTGGGCGCACAGATGGCTGCTGGGGGTGCAGCCATGGGATAGGCTGGGGTCGCATGGACGCCGGGGTTTACGAGGACACGTGCAGTGTGGATGGCTGTTGGGGTCATGAGGGAGGGCGCGAGCATGGACGGCCGCTAGGGCGGAGCGAGCGTGGCCACCAGGTGCAGAGAGCACACAGGCCGGGGTGCTAGGCCATGTGCATCTCAATGGGTGGTGGAGTTCCCCGTCCTATGCGCTCTCTGCGCCTGGTGGCCATGCTCTCTCCGCCCCGATGGCCGTCCGTGCTCACGCCCATCCTCATGACCCCAGCGGCCATCCGCACCGCACGCGTCCTTATTAACCCCAGCGTCCGTGCAACCCTAGCCTATCCCATGACCGCACCCCCAGCAGCCGTCTATGCACCTGCATCCTGCGCCTTGGCGGGTGTCCGCGCAATCCGGCCTCACCTGTGGCAGCGCGCGCATGCGGCTCTGCAAGGGCAAAGCACGTCTTTCTCATCTGGAGGTCCACATGGCCAGAATGAAGCCTAGTGAAGCAAGCTTCGTCCGAACCTAGACCGAGCAGGTTTTAGGGACTCCACTTTAGAAGCCATTTCATGTTATCCTGTTTAACAAAAAATAGCTCTTGAAGCCAGTGAAAAAGCCTGGCCAAATGATGCTTAATTTTTGTTGCACCGAATAGTTTTGTTTCCCGTTTGTTTGTTGAAAGACTGCTTGCCCCGGTTGCAAATTGCTTCAAATATGTCACAACTTGTTGCTCAAATTCTTCACTTCATTTTTGAGCTTATTGTTATCCTTCAAAAGGTTAGTCTCACAAGACAGAGAAGTAGAACATGCATCTATATGTGAAGAACATGGTATTTCTAATAAATCATCACAAGAGGTGGATACATGCTTCTTGCCTACATCACAAGGGTTAGCAACATTTTGCAATTTATCATTTGATCCATGTGTCCGTGTTTTAAATAAGCACCAACTAGTAAATTTATATTTGTTGCGCGTTAGGCCCGGACGGTGTACTAAAGGGCACAAGGTTTATACTGGTTCGGGCAGAATGTCCCTACGTCTAGTTTGCCGCTGCTCGTGTTATTAGCACTGGAAAAGGTTCATAGTAAGGGGTACAAATAGTTGAGAGAGGGATAGGTCCCAAGTCTTTGATGGAAAGGTCGAAAGGTTGGCAAGAGCTCGGTTACTGCTTGGCTATGCGTTGTGTGTGAAAATCGATCCATCCCCTTAGTGGGGTGCCCTATCCTCCATTTTATAGACCAAGGGGGAGCAGGGATTGCAGATGGGAGAAAGAGAAAAAAACTAGAGGTAGAGAAGGTCCTTCGAAGGTGTTGGGTCTTCCTTTTCCCTTGAGCCTGTCCTACTGACATGGCAGACGGTGCTAGGGATAGCATGTTGTTGATCCTAATAGGGCCATGCTCTGGCTTAGGTTAGCTAGTGGTCGTGTCCCATCCTACTCTGGTGGATGATGCGGTGCTCCAGGGTACTAAGCTATGACCCTACGGGGAGCAGACGAGGAAGTGACCATACGTTCGTTACTGTTGATGATGTGAGTTCCCTCCTAGACTGTAGTGGTTGCCGTATGCCTATGTTAGGATCCATGCCCGAGGGCTGATGGCGGCGCCCACAAGACTATAGGACAAAAGTTGGCGCCTACAACACTCTTTGGGCCATGCCATGCCTAGGAGGGCTTAAAGCACCCGTCCTGTCGTATCCTGATGGTACCTTCTTGCAAGCACATAAGGCATGGTCCTTAGTATTGCAGTTGACATGAGTGTCTTGTCTTACCCTATGCTCATCATTATGAAGGGGCCGGGTGTAGATGTCGGGCGAGGTGGAGCCAGCCCTAGAACATTGGGCAAGATGGAGCCTGCCCTCAGCCGTCGGACAAGGCAGAACCTACCTTCAGACATCGAGCGAGGTAGAGCTAGCCCTCAGACTTCAGGCAAGGTAGAGCCAGCCCTTAGCCATTGGGTGAGGCAAAGCCAGCCCTCAGACATCGGGCTAGATGGAGCCAACCCTCAGCCATCGAGCAAGGCAGAGCGAGTCCCCGATCGTTCGGGCGAGGCGGAGTCTGCCCCCAAATGTCAGGCGGAGTCCAGCCCTTGGGGGTTGGGTGAGGCAGAGTCCAGCCCTTGGGGGTCAAGTGAGGCAGAGCCAACCCTTCGGGGTAGGGCGAGGCACAGCCAACCTTCGGATGCATGGACAAGAAGTGTAGTTGCATTCCCGCCTGTTCAGAAGCATTAGCGTTTGTTGGTTATTAGTTCCACCTACTTGGGTATCCCAGTAATCAGTCCCTGATAGTAGCCCTCGAGCCCTTAGGTGATTTGGATAGAATCACCCGAGGGGTGATTTGTCTGGCCAGAGGGTGCGTGAGAGCGCACCCAATGGGTGTAGCCCCTGAGCCCCTAGGTGATTCGAATAGAATCGCCTAGGGGGTATTTTGATTCGCTAGAGGGTGCGCATGAGCGCACCCGACAGGTATAGCCTCTGAGCCCCTAGGTGATTTGGAAAGAATCACCCGGGGGGTATTTTGATTCACCAGAAGGTGCGCGTGAGCGCACCTATCGGGTGTGGCCCCCGAGCCCTCGGTTGATTCGAAAAGAATCGCCCGGGGGTATTTTGATTCACCAGAGGGTGCGCGCGAGTGCACCCGTTGGGTGTAGCCCCCGAGCCCTTGGGTGATTCAGATAGAATCGCTTAGGGGGTAATTCGGACCCTTTGTGGGTATGGTTGTGAAATTTGGTGTTTCAACAACTGGATAGCTTAAAGGGAACCCTAGTATCCTGTTCATGAGGATTCGTTTAGGGTTAGCTCAGTTGAGATTTGATCACAGATCGAGACTCCCGTAAGGCTTGTGCACTTGAGTTTTGGCTGCTCGCGGGCCCATCCCTTGTTGGGATGGCCATTGCAACTATTGGGCCAGCCCTCGAACTCCTAGGCCTGGGTGGGCCGAAGAAACTCGACCTGTATTCCTTCTATGGGAAAAGAGTCCTAATCTTCCTGGGAAGGCAAAACATTTGGCACGACTTTAGTGGGAAAGAATAGGGATTGTGGGCGCATATCCCGTGACGTGATGTGGTGGTGTATCATGGTAGGCATGGAGATCTAGGAGGACAGTTGCCCTTCTCACATCTATCACCCCTATAAAACCAAGGGGTTCGCCCCTAGGGTTTCATACTTTGCCTCCTCGCCTTTGCATCTACAACCTCCGCCGCTAATCGCCTAAGCCTCCCGTACCCGCATCACAGCCGCTATCAAGCTCGCATCCACCTCCCTCCCAATCGTTCAATGGAGCCATGGTGTAGATCCGACATCACCCTTCAGTGCCTGGAGGGCCTCATTCACCATGGCCTCCTTTGCCTGCTGACCACCACCGAGGAGTAGCGGCTGCCCAATAATGAGGACGAGCCGTCACCGCCCGAAGGCTACATGGTGTCGTTCGCTCGCTTTCACGAGTAGGGATTCATCATCCCTACCCACAAGTTTCTTCAGGGCTTGCTGCACTACTACAAGGTGGGGCTGCTACATCTTACCCCCAACAGAGTCCAACAATCGCGGCATTCATCACCCTGTGTGAGGGATTCCTAGGAATTGGTCCCCACTTTGACCTATGGTGGTATTTCTTTGCCATCAACCTCTTGAAGAAGCGGGAGAAGAGGCAAGAGCTGAGCATGCCAGTGGGATATGCTGGCATTCATCTCTGCAACAACCGGGTAAACGAATACCTATCGATGCGTCTGTTGACCTCCAACAAGAGGTGGCATTCGCACTGGTTTTACATCAAGGATGACATGGCTGCCCCCTTGCCATTGTTCTCCAAGCACATTATCAAAGAGGTCCCAGAGTTGTGGAAGTGGGGTGTACCAAATAAAGGCAAGAAGAAAATCCAGGACCATCTCGCCAACATCCGAATTCTGAAGGAGAGAGGTGTGAAGGGGTCAGGGATCATCGACACCTACCATACACGGAGGGTGGCACCGCTGATGAGCCGCATGTTTCCCCTGTACCTGATGGTGCCTAGAGCATCACTCGATGGGACAATGCTTGCTAATGAAGCGCTCCCCCCTCTGAAGTGGAACATCATATCAAGGAGGCGATGGAGCATTCGAAGGACGATGTCGGCATCATCCTTGTTTTTGTGTATCCGGTGTCGGGGTACCCCCCAATGTGGCCGGAACTGGGGTACATTGACTTTGTAAGTTCTCCTTCCCTGTACCTCTTTTTTAATTGAACTTCCAACCCCCTAATGCTGACATTGGGATAGCGGGACCAGCCAAAGAGGCTTGTCTTTATGGATAGCTCGGCTATGCTGCCAAAGGACCCACTCGTGGCGGTGGCGAATCATATCATGGCCGAGTGGTTGAAGAAGACAAAGGAGTTCAATAGGAAGAAGAAGCAGCATAAATAGCAAGCATGGGAGTGAGGAGAGGAGACAGATAGTGATGACGAGGAGGAGGAATATGATGAGGTAGTCGCCGACATCGAGTGGGGCAACTTGGGAAGCGAGGACACGCTGACAGGCACTGACTTTTCAATGCAGGGACCCTTCTCATTCCACGCGAGGGAAGGTGAGGTTGCGAGGCTAGAGGAGGAGGTGGGCTAGACCATTGGCTCGTCCTTAGCACCATTAGGGGTGGGTGGATCTACTGCCGTGCTTGAGGTGCCAGCAGGAGCAGGCGGATCCACTGCCACGCCCGCGGTGCCAAGAGAGGGGGGTGGCTCCACCGCCGTGCCCCTTGACATGAGGGAGGCTAGCCCCCTAGCCCAAGAGCAAGGGACAGGCTCGAAATGGTCCTACCCCAACGAGGGGGAGTAGGGAACTAGGGGTTCATCCCCCAAACATCTCCGTCACCCGATAGCGCCGACGTAAGTTGCCGATTCCCATGTTTTCTCTATTTTCTCTATTTTTCATAGCGACTCATGCCTTTTGTATCTTCTGCAGCATTAGGAAACTAGTCAGATGGGGTGCTTCTATAGCACTGGCGCCCAACAAGATCGTCGCCCTTCAGGCAAAGCAGGGGCCACTGCCAGACATCGCTCTCTCTTCGAGCGAGAGCAGAGCCAGCGTCATAGCCTCGTTGGCTAATCTAGCACCACCTGCAGTGGTGCCCATGCCCTTGGTGGGTCAAGCTCTCGATGAGGCTAAGGAGGCACCCTTGGAGGTCGCTGCTCAATTGGCGACAAAAGTGATGCCACCACCGACGTTGGTGTAGGCAAAGCTATTGGCCACACCCGTTGCGTCGACCACGGTGGGCGTGGCATAGCCGAACGAGGTCCTGTCGATGGAGGTAGAGGTGATGGTGGCTCTGATGGCTGGGTCATAGCCAGAAGCTGTGGTGGCGGCGCTCAAGGTAGCGATGAGTGTCGTGCCACCGACGGCCCTAGAGACGATGCTCGCTGTGGGCCGGATCGAGGAGGTCATGGCCGAGGGACCCTCAGATGCCATGGCGGTCACCGAGGTGACTGGTAGGGAGTTGTCCCTGGACCTACCATTAGAGGGCCACCACCCACCCACGTGGGATGAGCCTCCATTCTGGTGGGTGAGTTCGTGGGACCCATCGTTGGAACTCTTCTCCCTTGATGAAGCCGCCAAGGGCATGGAGCGGGAGAAGCTTCGCGAGGGGTTCACGGCCACATTGGAAGCTCTGAACTAGGCTAGCGGCGTCCTTCGAGACATCATTATTCCCACCAGCTAGGTATTTACTTGGTCTTGCCTCCCGATTTCTTCTTTCTTCCTCTATTTTTGTTTTCTGACCACCGTCTTCTTTTAGTCGTTTATTGCTCACATCCAGGAGAAATCCTGGTTCCTTTGTGAAAACAAGGAGGATTGGGACCACCTCATTGATGAGGCATGGCTGCATAAGGACATGATCTCCTAGCTCTAACAGAGGGTGGTCGAGTTGACTCCCCTTACCGTGGAGGCGGATGATCTTCAACGATAGGAGGCCAAGGCCCACGGGGATGCAGAGCTCACTGAGAAGTCTTTCAATGAGCTATTGGAGAGGGCACGGTGAGATTAGGAGGCTACTAGGGTGTAGAAGGAGCGGGATGAGATACTCTAGCAGGATGCTGAGACCTGCTAGCGGATCATTGACCTCCTAGCCGAGGCTGAGTAGGAGCGGGATCTTAGGCTAGTGGCCGAGGAGAGGTCCATGGACCTAGAGTAGAGGGTGAAACTGGACACTGAGATGGTTGCCTAGCTACACACGGAGTGGGATGAGCTATGCCATACTATGGAGAGGCTCTGCTCGGAGCATGGCGTGGCCTACGTGGAGCGCTACCAGGCCATCCGAGAGCACGACGAGGCGCAACAGAGGATCTGCTCCCTCTAGGCCGAGCTAGAGACCGCGAAAGCATAGAAGCTAGAGGCTGAGGGTGCCACTGCCAGACTAGCCATGGATCTCACCAAGGTGAGGAGTCTTCTTTAGGTGGAGAGCGATGAGCTCGATCTCCTGAAGGTTGCCCTCGGCATAGTCTGTGATGACCTATGGGTGGTGCAGGCAGAGGGGACCAGCTCGCTCACAGCCCATGTTGCAGGTATCATGACGTGGGTGCACTAGCTGGAGAAGGAAGCTCTTCGCACAAGGATCACCTAGACCTTCGTCATCGCCATAGAAGTGATGACAACATCGATTTCAAGGCAATGAGCCTTGGCTTCGTACCTAGTTATGAGAACTCTGAGTTGGATGCCTTAGAAGCGATGGTGACTCCTTTTGTAGAAACTCCAATGAGCAGAATTGAAGATCTGGTTCTCCCTGATAGGGGGTAGTTAGTTGAATGAGTCTGATAAACATTTATCTATAATCTATGGACAAGTGCTGGCACTTTTGTGTTCGAAAATAGATTTGTAATTTTGTTTTAAACAAATGCATAATTTTGTTTTGTCTGATTGAACTTGCTTTCTTCCCTTTTTGCATTCAAAAAAGGGTTCTTATGCAATCTGACCCTTCCGTTCGTTAAGACTGTAGGGCCCGAGGTGTATAAGGGGGAAATTTCAATTTATGCTGGTGAGCAAAGTTACCATAGCCGTCAGGGCATGGGTTTTTTGCAGTCTTACCATGCATGCTCGGTTATTTTTTCCCACAAACCCTACCACTAACCTTAGCATGAGGAAGAGGTCTGATGCAGCGACTATTTCAAAAAAGGAGGTATTTATACCTTTACCAGCCCCTGAGTGAGATCCGACCCCTTGCGGTCGCTTGGGCCGGATGTTACTAGAGATCGAAGCGAGGGTAGCGAACTTCTTGTTCTCACATGTACCCCTTACTTAGGATTTTAGCTATCATTTTGCAACAATGTGTTTGGTCTCATTGCAAGTCCTACCTTCCCCGAGCCCCTGTACGTGGTGGGGATTCGGTCAAGGGTTGGCTCGTTTTGTGACTGTCGCCCCATCCATGGTTTTCACAACTAGGGGGTTGAGGCGTTGTCACTTGCCTTGATGGCTCGAGTGATGCGCTTGATGAGCTCACTAACGGGTATTTTCAAATAGAATCTAGTCCCATCGCTTGTGACCAGGTCGGCAAAGCCCTCGGGTGGCATTCTGTTGCTCCTTAACCCGCCTTCCAATAGATTCCCCCTCAATGGGATTCTATGGGCTCGGTTAGAGGCTTGGATTGAACTAGAAGGTTGAGATGACCCTATCTGCCTCTATGTGGGTTGGGCAAAGGCCACTGAGGCTCATCAGCATTTTCTCCCCTGGCTCTCATTTGACTCGAGGCGGCCTTGGGCCCTTCATGGGCCGGCCTTCGAACCTCAGTCTCCTGATCTAGGATCGGGCGGCTCGAGCCCCGAGCCCCTTGGGGTCTAATAGGGGTTGTCCATGTTTCGCATGTCACCTCATCCTTGGTTTATATAATCGAAGGGGTTGAGCTAATGACACTTGTCTTGATGGATCGAGTGTCACGCTCAATGAGCTCGCTAACGGGCATGTTCGTGTGGAATCTAGGTCCGTCATTCATTGATGGGGTTGGCAGAGCCTTCATGTGGCATTCCACTACTTCTTAACCTGCCTCCTGGCAGATACCTGAGTTGTTCGATAGGCTTAGGTGGCTCGTTGGCCTCTCCTCGATGGAGATTCTGTGGATTTGGCTCAAGGTTAGAATTGAACAAGAAAGGTCGAGATGTCCCTGTCTGCTTCTGAGCGAGGTCGGGCAAGGCCGCTGGGGCTCATCTTGGTTTTTCTCCCATGGCTCTATTTGACACGAGGTAGCCTCGAGCCCTTTGTGGGCCGACCTTCGAACCTCGATTAGTTGCCGCTCATATCGAATGAGGCGACTACCACTTTGTGACGTGACACAAAGTGTTGAGATGCAGCAATATCATATGCAGTGTTTGGATGTATGGGATTAATGTATGATTTAATTGAAATGAAAGCGAGGGTCGGTGATGTTACCTTGGGGGCATGAGCGATGAGAAGCTCTTACCAGACATGTCCGTGTGGGGTTCAGGACTAACATTTGTGACGGGGCCGGTGTAACCTGCATGAGCTTCCCAATTTTTTGTTTCTATCTCTCAGTGGTGATCCGAGTCATTCAATTGACTTATGCGGCCTGGTAGCTTCTCCTTGAAGGAGATTCCATAGGCAGACCCTTCTAAACCCTTCTTGAGAAGGCGGATGCTAAAGCTTAGGGTGCGAGGAACTATGAATTCAATTATCGTGGAGAATAAAAACACTGTAGCCGCTAGGGCATAGGGTCTAGTGGTTCGTCTAGTTTTACTCAAAGTTTTACACCTACACACCGTGCCTCTGATTTTTTAACATAAGGAGGGGTCAGACGAAGAGGATGTCTAAATGAGTAGACACTCTTAGTAGCCCCTGAGCGATGTTCGTGCCCCTGCCGTTGCTGGGGTCGGAGGCTCGATAGTAGAATTGACACGCAAAGCAAGTAAACAAAGGTGCTTATCTTTCGGCAATCGTTCATTCAATGTTCACCTGGCCCATCCGATCGACCTAGGAGGCCCATTGGGCTCCCCTTGATAGAGGTGCCATAGTTGGGTCATTCCAGGTCCTGCCTAGGGAAGCGGTGAGTCACCTGTATGTGGGTGCGCCTTGTTTCTTGTGCCCGGTGTGTGGTAGTGGTGGGCCATGCCTAGGCCACGTCCTGTTTGACCAGGCACCATTTTGTTGAGCAGGGCACGTCTTGTTAGTCTAGGCGCATCCCCTCGAATTCACATCAGCATCAAATTCATATCTGCATTGAATAGGGGAAGGGAGAGGGTTTTTTGTCCCAACCTTTCGCCTTTCTCCAACTGATGCGTCTCCTCCTTAAATAGGGGGAGGGAGAGGAGTTCTCATCCCATTCCTTTGCCTATTCCTGAGCTACCGCCTCCCCTCCTTCTTCGTTTTCACCAAGCATGTCCGCATGTCACGGTGGTTCCTAAGTGAGAAAGGGTAATGCGAGCGAGAGGAGAACTCACAGATCTGTTCCTGAATCCAGAGTGCGATGTCAAGCTAGATGTCATCCAACGTAGATGAGATGGTGCTGGCCGCCTTTGCTGAGAAGGGGCCACTTCTGCCTAAGGAGGAGGCGCACTAGAGGGTGCTAAGCATCGTCGGCTTTGTCGTCGTCCGTGAGGCCTTCGTCGGAATGGAGCCATACGGGGACCTCTTTTGGTGAATCTTCTCTGCCCAAATGTGATGATGCACTTGAGATCGAGTCAATGGAAAATTTGTCCATTATGTCTTCATGTAGCGAAGAAGCCTCACAAGACCTCAAGAGCACCGAGCCAGAGCAAGAAGTGCAAGCAGCGCATGACCTGCTGTCTGCGTGCACATACCGGATGCGTCCAGCATGCCTACCAAACATGTTTGGTATGGCCATGGCAGTAGGACAGCAGGCTGTCTATGAAGATGAGGCTCAAGCCCGATGGCGACCAAGTGATGAGTCAACCTTAGTATCTCATCATACTCATCACTTGTGTCTCATGGCCAAGAAAAGCAAGAAGAAGAGTAACAAGAAAGATCAAGAAAAGGAGAAAGCACAAGTGGATGATCAAGATAAGAGTGATGTTGAAGTTGAAGACAACTACAACCTTGATCATCTCAATCGCAAGGACAAGTTCATCATCATGAAGATAGTTGAAAAGAATGATGAGCTTGAAGAAGAGATTGAGAAGCAAGAGCAATCACTTCAAAAGCAAGAATTGTTTCTCATCTCTAAGATGGAAGAACTAAAGGCTCTAAGTGAAAGGTATGAAAAATTGTCAATTGAGCATGCTTTAGTTACTAACTCCTCTTCTAGTGTTTCACAACTAGAGAAGGAAAACTTTGAGCTCAAGGCAAGGCTACATGAACTATCAAGCAAGTATAATGTGCTACAAGCAAACTATGTTCATCTAAAGTGCCCTCATGAGGAAGTAGTAGAATCAAGCATCATGCTTAAGGTAGCTCATGAGGTTGTGATCACATTGGTAAAATTTTCTCAACCTCTCACACATTCACTCTCTAGTACGTAGGGGTGAAAATGGTATGGATATTTTCTGACCATATTCGAGACTGAATTTGTTTAGAGGGGTTCAGATCTGTCCATATCCGAGTTCGGGTATTCAACATCCGACACCATATGTGTATCCGAATACTCAAATCGCATATTTATGATGTCGATATTAAATCATATCCTATCTGACATGGTTGACACTATCCGTATTCGAATCCGAATCTGGACAGAAATATAAAAACAAATGTAATATCAGTGATATCCATCCGTATCTGATCTGTTTTCATCCCTACTAGTACACCATCTCAATTAAATATTTCTTATACTAATGAGTATGCTCCTCAAGCAAGCCAATATTCGATTGAGCTAAATCTCATAGAAAACATAGAGCTCAAAGAAGAGGTGGAAAGATTAAAGAAAAATGTGATTTGGTTGAAGGGTAACGAGAAAGCACAACCTTCTTAAGATAACCGTGATAACATGGTGAATAAGCTTGAGAAGGGTTCAAACCTTGCTTCCTCCAAAACCCAACAAAAGAATCACATTTCAAGCAAGGCCAACACAACCAAGAGCAAGAAACATGGAAAAAGGGTGTGCTATGGTCGTGGATTGTATGGATATGAGTGGGCTATGTGCTCACACAAGAGTTGGGCCAACAAGTGTGAAGCAGCCGAACAAAAGGCCTTAGTTGGCCAACCAAAAGAAAAGTGATGGACAAAGCGCTTGTCTCATGAGCAAGAAATTGGGGCATCATACCAAGAAATGCCCAATGTACAAAGAGGCAAGAAAGGAAGCCCAAGTTACAACAAGAAGATGCTATGGATGCAATGAGATGGGCCACAAGGTTGATAGATGTCCATACAAGCAAAACAAGCATGGAGCAAACAAAGGCCACATATGCTATGCTTGTAGAAGAAAGGGGCATTTAAGCTATGAATGCCCAAATGGTAACACTCCTAAGCCAAACACATTTGTTTATAATGATATGCTTAGGAAGACCACAAATGGAATTAACACTAGCAAGGTGATGTGTTCACCACAAACTAGTGCTAAAGCCATTTGGGTGCCTAAGCACTTGTTGACTAACCCAAAAGGACCCAACAAGAGTTGGGTACCAAAGTGTGCTTAGGTTAATGAAGTAGGTACTTGGTGATGAGATGAAGGCTTCAGGGTGGTTGAGCAAGTAAATTGAAAATATTCACTCAATCTATCAACTAATTCTTATTATAATCTCTTATATGGTTGACCCGAAGATAATTCAATGAATATAATATCTATTTCATCCTCACCATTGGGAACAAGTACCTAAACCTTATAGGATAGCCACTTTGTTCGTTTTGTGTTCAATAGTTCACAAATAGGCATATTTGTGAAAAATTGAAAGTGGCTAATTAGATTCAATTGAAAAGAATTTTATTTTGCCATATAATGCTTTTAATGGCTCTCTAGTAGAGCAATTTATTTGTTGAGATGCAGGGCTTAAAATAAATACTATAGCAGGTTATTTGTTTCTGTCCTGCACCTATCGGGCGTGTCCGGTATTACTATCGAATGTGTCCGGTATGGCCAGGGACAGAAAGAAAGTGTTTCTATTCTGCGTATTTCGGACATGTCCGGTATACCGACCGGACGTGTCCGGTATTGCAGGAACCAGGACACTAATAGGATTACAACTGAGTCTTTGGTCCATTTATTTTCATATATCCTCAATTTACTCAGAAGCTTGTGGTTTTCCAAATCTAAGTGGATTGTGAGCATCCCTTGAACTCAAATTTAAATATGACAAATTATTTGGTTGTGGTTCAAAATAGAAAATTGACTCCCAAATTTTTAATAGAATGAAGTGCTAGATGAAAGTCATTCAAATTACTTAAAGCACTTGTTTAGGGGGAGCTCAGTTTCTATTTTGCACCTTATGGACTAACAAATTTATCTATCATTCTTTGTAGTCCTTTGGATGAAAAATTGATTTCATATCTAGCATGATTATTTGACAATTAAGGTCAACATAAAGATTATCATGCTATATATCTTCTTAGTGGTATTCTTGTGGGCTCAAGGCAAAGGTGTGTATTTACATACATGCATTGTAAGTGCATTTAAGGCCCTTCATATGTTAGAATGTGCATTTGTGTGACATATGAGAGATGTTTCTCAAAACCCATAACTAGCATGTGTAGGTGGTGTGAATTTGGAAAACTATTTGAATATTGGTCTTTATGACCTAGCCTTGTCATGTGATAATTATAGCTCACCTTGATTATTTGATTGGTTAATTACACATGGCATGGCTTTCTTAAGTCCACAATCTACTGTCTCACAATATCTCTCTCAAGTAATCAAAATATATATATGCCAAATATTTGGAAAAGAGAAGTGATACTCATGGCATTTGGACAAGAAAAGTAATTACACCTTATTTGGATCAAGGACATACATGTTTTGGATCAAGAAATGATAGAGAAGGGGATTGGAATTAAGTGAATGAAATTTGGAACAAGAATAGCCAACCTGCAAATACCAGACGTGTCCGGTATGCTATTGGACGTGTTCGGTATGAGCAGGGTTATAAAAAAGCCCATACTCCTTCAGCCCTGGTCCTCTATCTCTTTTTTCTCTCCTCCAAGCCGACGCTGCCATGGTTATTCTACCATATTGGTGATCGAGTGATTCCACTGAGAAAAAGAAGAGAGGGAGATTGGATCGGAGGAGATTTGCATCAAGATCGAAGGCTCTGGGACTTGGATTTCCAATCGCATCTTCATTCACTCTCTCAAGGTACCCTAATCTCGGACCTCTTTCGGTCTAAGCGGTTAGGGCATGATTTCGAAATCCTTTCGGTAGAGATGCTACATTACCTGTCTAGAAGCAATGCCCAAAGTTTGGATTGGATTGGTTGAAGATTGAGCGAAGGACCCCGGTTAGGGTTGCTATCCGCTCATACCGGACGTGTCCGGTATGGGACAACAAAGTAGGTTTTGCTCCCTTGTTTCAATCTTCTTAGTGGTTGATTCTTAGGACTAAGTTTAATTGTCTATTGTGTTTTGTGAACCTTGTGACCTAGTTTGGTTGAGGTGATTGCAAAGCATAGGATAATTATTCTTATTTCTTTGTTTCAACTAAAATTAGCTATTATTTGGGCATATATCTAAAATTCCTTACAAATCTTTTTGGATACAGGGAAGCAACCATGAGTGGAAGATAGGAGCCTAGATCTAAGCATAGGCATGATCCAGCACTAGAGAAATACAAGAAGGCAAGGCAGGACATGCATCCTAGATATAGTCAATAGGAGTAGGGCAACAGCATGGGACTCTCTAGAGCTACTAGGGGTGCTCCACAGTACAAAGAGGGAGACAATAGTTCTTCCTCTAACATAGATATAGAGGAGTATAGAGTGGAGCACATTACTAGAAAGAGGAAGAGCACTGATAGAGGTTTAGATGGGGACAACTTAGATGATGAGCAGGAGATTGAGGAGGAGCAGCTAGCTTAGCACCAGTCAGGCCAGGGTATGCACTATGGATTACTTAAGACACATCCACCTAGTGTACCCTCTTATGTGTCTAGAGTTGACTATCGAGGGAAAGGCATGACTAGAAGAGCCAGAGATGAGAGGAGAATCGATCCAAGGGGCTTGCCTAGGATTCAGTTTGATCATCGATTTTAGATAGCCTTTCATATGGACTTCTACACCAGTGTGATCCTCACTAGGAACCTAGTGATTGCTAGGTCTCAATGGATTGATTGGCAGCACGTTAATGATTTGTAGAAGTCCTCTATTGATCATGCTATTGCTATTTGTGAGCATACAGGAGTTTATGAGATTATGGAGTTCTAGCATGAATCGAACATAGAGTTGGTAGCTCAGTTCTATGCCACCCTGTATGTTGAGGAGGATGAGAGGCATATGTACTGGATGCTTGAGGGCCAGTGGTACAGTGTGGATTATGATGCTTTCGTCGCCCTGCTTGGTTTTTCGGAGGAGGATCTTCAGAGAGACAGGATCCATATAGAGTAGGTACTCCCTCTAGAGCAGTTGGCCTACATGTACCCACTAGGGGATGAGAGAGGAGTAGTCGAGAAGGTTCTAGGTCTTCACCCTACTTATAGATACCTGGACAGGATGTTCAGGAAGACCATTGATTGTAAGGGTGGAGATAAGGGAAACACTATAGATTATTCTAGGAACCTGCTCCACAGGATGGCACCTAATGCATGACCCTTCAGCGTCTTTGACTTCATATGGTGCGAGATCAAGAGTGTCGGAGAGAGGCCCCTCAAGGGCTATGGCTTTGATCCCTACATTGTGCACATGATTGAGCAGGTCACATGGCATACCTTTGAGTATGACAAGGTACATAAGGCCCTGAAGATAGTTGTAGATCTACCTGAGATTAGAGTACCTCCAATAGGACTAGGAGGAGCAGTAGCAGCGCCAGAGGTAGATGCACCTATAGGTGGTGTAGCAGTAGGAGGAGCTTCCCCTCTACCACATGCTCCTTCACGTTCTTCTTCACATCGCCGTAGTCCTCCTTCTCCTATTCGTAGGATGTTCAGTGCTATATTTTGGATGTGTAGAGACATCCAGACCTGTCAGTAGAAGGAGAGGGAGGCTAGGAGGAAGGACACTCGGACTCTGAAGCAGATTGCTGCTAGACTTGAGCTTGATCCTCCTAGGTCTCCACTGTTAGATGAGGCAGCCAATGAGCCTAAGACTGAGGAGCAGCAGTAGGCTAGGTATGACATAGAGTTTGCTGAGTTCCTTCAGCGATAGCAGTAGCAGCAGTAGCAGCAGTAGGCACTAGGGCACCTTGACACTTTACCACTATAGGCTTGGGTGCCTACTCACTCTCAGCCACATCCCAGTGCTGTAGATGAGTATGCTTTAGACTGGTGGAGTGACCTCATGGGTAGTTTCGGCTACTATGGGTCCAGTAACTATGACCCGTCAGGTGCGGGTGGTTCTTGTCCAGCCGGTGCTCCATGCTCAGATGATGAGGATGTTGGTGGAGATAAAGATGATGAAGAGTGATCACAGCTTTTAGAGATAGCTTGTAGCCCCTTTGTCCTTAGTATGTCATTGTTGGACCTTTGTCGTGATAGACGACAAAGGAGGAGAGAGACTGATTAAAGATTCAGGATATTTGTTTCATTTGTTTAACTTTGTACCTGAAGATATGTACTGTAGGCTATAGTTTCTTGAGCTTCATTTTAGTTTTTGAGCTTCATTGATGTATCTTGTGTTTGAGATAGATTGTATCATGTGAGAGATGAGACTTATACTTATGCTTTATCTATGTATCTCTTAAGACATGATCTTTATTTATATATTAGTGGCTTGTGGACTTGAGAAAATGTGTAATGAGTGCTATGTGTGACATACTTGTGTTTTATTTATTTTCATAAGGACCATGCATGCTAGGATGAAAATATTTGATGTGATGCCTTTATATTTATTTTTGTGTGATATATCTTGTCATATGCATCATGGTTTTACTTTGTCACACACACATGCACCCCATGGATGCAATGATTTAGGGGGAGTCTCCTATATGTTTTAGTATGTGCATTTGACATTTGAGGTCATTTTATGAATTCTAATCACAAGCACATATTAAGGTGGAGCCTCTCATAAATCATTGAATCCAAAAGTTTAAATGTTTATATTCTTTTGTAAGCTTTAATCAAGTTGTCATCAATCACCAAAAAGGGGGAGATTGAAAGTGCATCTAGCCCTTTAGTGGATTTTAGATGATTGAATGACAACATGATTAAAGGTCTAACCCATTTGCTAAGTGTGGACAGGTAATAGGTTATCTCACAGGTACTTAATGAAAGCCAAAATGATGTGTTGTTGTATAAACAATCTATTTCAAGCACAAGACAACAATGCAAATGGAATTCATGCAAAGGCTTATTTATTGTGGGATTTCCATGTACTATGTGAAAGCAAGCCTAGTAAAAACTAGTTGATGAGACATGAGGGATTGCATATGGATTGGTCTCATATTTGAAGCTTGCTAAATTGAAATTTAAAAAGATGACAATACAAATGAATGGATGATTCAACACAAGATATGACTTTGATGGCTTAAGATGGTGAAGATAGCAAGGAAAGGCTTCGAGGTACTAAGCAAGGGTGAAGGGCAAGCGATGGCTTGGCAGCCGAAGAACCTAGCTAGGGTGAAGAAGGAAGTACTTGCATTTAGTTGAGGTACTAATCAAGCTATGATGGTCATGTTTATGTGGAGGATCAAATCACTATTGGAGTGTTTGATGGAAGTGACTTGATACATTTGGGATTATTCAAATTTGATGAACAGAATCAAGTCACGTGCTCAAGATGGCTATGCTCAAGTGAAAAGATCAATATCAACATGTTGGCACCCTCACTTGATGAAGATTGGAATACACGGCTTCGGTTGAAAGAGATCAACTCAAAAGGTTTAAATTTGTTATACTCTTTAAATTTGAGTTAATAGGAATGCCATACTATTAAGAGGGATGCATCATGTTGATAGATAATTATTCATAAGTGCTCATACCAACCCATGTGAGTTTTGAGTGTTTGAGAGATAAAAGAGCTAACCTATTTTTTGCTGGTTTGGCAATACCGGACGTGTTCGGTATGGATACCGGACATGTCTAGTATTTTCCCAAGCAGTGGTAAAGTTGTTGTTCTCGGGTTGGTTCGTTGGGAGTTCTGACGTGAGTCGGGAGTTCCGATGGTCAAGAGTTCTGGCAATGGTTGGGAGTTCTAACATCTCGCGCTTAACTAACTTGGAGAGTTCACTGTCCTAGTCATATCGGACGTGTCCAGTATGGATGGCCAGAGGCCAACGACTAGTTTTCAAATGCCTTGAGGGTCGAGAGTTCCTACGTGAGTCAGGAGTTCTGACGGTTGGGAGTTCCGACACCTCACATACTTTAACTCCGTTATCATTGTTTTCAAATGTGCTGAGGGTCGGGAGTTTCGACGTAAGTCGGGAGTTCCAATGATTGGGAGTTCTGGCATGCATCAGGAGTTCCAACGCTTCACAACGTTACTATAACTTAGTTACCGTTGGCGCAGTGTATGTCATATCGGACGTGTCCGGTATGGCAACGGCTAGTTTTTTCAAGGGGGCTATAAATACCCCTAGGCCTCCACCTTTGGAGGCTACTCATTCTGCTGATACACATACATGTTTTTGAGCCTTGCCAACTCTCATAAACCCTCTCTTTGTGAGTGTGTGATCCAAATTGCCAAATCAATTAGTGGGTTGAAAGAAATTCAAAAGAGAGCAATCCAACCACTTGAGCACTTGTGCATATTGTCAATCTCATGATTTGCATTTATTACTCTTGGACTCTTTAGTCCTAGACGGTTAGGCGTCACCAGAGAGCACCCGAGAGATTATGGTGTGCTTCAAAAAGTTTGTAACAGTCGATTCCGCTGCCTCAAAATCAACTAGTGGAAGGAGGAAAAGGAGTTGGAAAAGACTCCAGCTAGAGTGACCTTCATGGTACCCTCTAGGGCTAACCTTCGCTAGGTCGCCCGCAGCCCCCTCAATGGAGAGTAGGATTCGAACGAGTCCAAACTTTGGTAAAACAAATATCGTGTGTCAATTCGCATTTCATTCGATATTTGTGTTGCTCTAGCTCTTGTACAGGTTCTCTATGTATATTGTCATTTCCAGTAGATACCTGCAGTTTGGTTTGAAGATAGAAATCAAAAGGAGCAAGTTTAGGGTTGCTCTGCAGAAACCGTGCATACCACACATTTCTGGTATACATACCGGACACGTCTGGTATTTCCTGCCTGTGCTGAATATATTCATTCTCTGTTCTAACTTTGTGTTGTAGGGTTGTGGCTTCTAGATATATTCTTTATATCTTGTATACTCTGTGGCTAACTTGTGAGGGGTGGTATTACTCTTATTTGGAGTTTTCATTTTGGAAACTCCCTTTTCTAATCATTTCCGCATTTAAAGGTGTTAATTTTTAGAAATGCCTATTCACCCCCCTCTAGGCGGCATCCTAGGTCCTTTCAGCGCCAACAATGGTACGGTCCTTAACCAGCATAGACGGAACGACATGAGTCAACTTACACATAGACTCCACCTGGCCTCCAATTACATTACCCTATGGTTCTTTTCCATGATAGCAAGTGTTTCCAATCAACTCTTATAACCTAATGTATCAAACATAAAGGACTCAAGTGATATTTTGTAAAACATGGGAGACTTAGAATGCTCTGGGACTTGCCTTTGAGGAAAGAGGTTGGTCGATGATCTAGGCACTTAGGGAGATATTCAAGAGTTTGCTCCTCTTCTCCTAGAGCTGTGGCCTGAGGCGTCTCCTACTGATCCTCCTCCTCTTCTTCATTGAACTCTAGGAGAGTTATCTCTTCGGATGATCCTATATGCATGAACATGAAATAAGATATCATGAATGCATATACGATGACATATATAATATGATATGATGTGATGAATGCATCCTCCCAAGTGTTTTCAATAGCTTTGCATTAAAGTAATAACAAGTTGCATCGTATTTTACTGAGTTGGTGCATATCTCTTTTCTAATAACTAACAAACACTTAGATAAATCATTTTCTGGACTACAAGACAATAGTTATTTGTTGTAACCATAACTGGAGTTATATACATCAAAATAATATGGTTATGGACATTCTGGAAAGCTTATGAAATTTCATACAACTTTATTTTAATCATCTTAATGTGATTCAGTAGTTATCTAGATGAAACAAATCAATCTTTAAGATCTATCTAGAGAGCAAGCATTCTCGACAGCAGACTTCTAACAGCCATAATTCTTAAACCATAAGGCCTATGACTATGAATATTTAACAAAAGGTACATCAGTAAGTTATATACAACTTTTTTATTAACCATATTTACAGAAAAGATCATTATAATCATGAAATCATCACCACAACAAAAACTATACATGCAACCATCTAGTTGAATTATAAAGTGATAATTAACTAGTTGCATACAGCCAATTGCTTTTAAGCCTTACTAATAACATCAACAGATCATATGCGTCACAAGCACCATATAAAACATCATGGTTAAACATAACAAACTTATTTATATCTATTTATTAATTTCCTTAAATAATAGGGTGATTTAAAGGATAAATATTTCCAGTGCTTAATAAATTATGATAAAATTTCAGTAGCCTACAAATGGCCTCATTAGTCAACTGTACAAATTTCATGCCATTTGGATAAGTACAACTACCTCTACACAAATGATAAGTTACATAGGCTTATTTTAGCAAAAATAGTTTAGCCTAGTGAAAAGTGTCAAACACCAGATTTGATATTTTTTTATATTCCTCAAAGCATAAGAATACTGTATAAAAATTTGCATGGACATATGTTATGTATTTTTACCCTAATTAATTTCACTAAAAACTAGCAATTAATTATGATTAAATATGAAGACCATATTCACATTATGTGCACTACAAGTTTAGTATTTTTCCTAGATAGAGCATGTCAACACAAGACCAGCAAAATTGGAACCATAATTTTATCATTTATCTAGCTCAAGTTATGCAATTTACAAGATAGAAACCATTTAAAAAGCATTTATCTAGCTGCATTTTACTCTCCTTGAAAAATACCAGAAATAGTTCATCTCATATTTTTATCAAATACTACACTTCAAGATGAAACTAACAAAATTTGGTTCACCAAAATTGGACACTCTGGGCTTGAGATATGAATTTTTGAAACATGCATTAAAATCTGTGAAATAAATCCATAAAATCGAATCATATCTGATTGATAGCTGGGGCCCGTGATCAACAGGGACCCACCCATCAGCGAGAACAAAAAAGGGGACGGCGCAGACTAGCAAGAACTTGCTGACAGTGAGGTCTCTGGTGGTAGCATCTTCACCACTACACTCATCTTGCCCACGCACATCGACTAGTAGGCTTAGTTGGCTCGGTGGCTCACCGAAACAAGCTCAACGACGGCCATGGTGGACGGCGGAGGTATGCTGGCCATCTCTGGCTATGGCACATTCAAGCAAGGATGGCTACTTCATCCTAGTGACCTAGTGAAGCTACATGGTGCAGGTGAGGGTTTGAGGTGGCATCGGTGAGCTTAGCCGCATGCATGGTCGTGCGGCCATGCATGGAGCACGGTGGTGCTCACGTTGTTCTGGCTAGATGGTGGTGAAAGGTGGGTCTCTGTCATGCCACTTGCGAGGTCTAGGGTTACTTGACCTAAGGCATGAGACCAAGGAGGGAGACGGTGAACCAACTCGGCAGCGGTGAGCTCGAGTGCCACGACGGCCATGGTGGACGCGGGTGGAGCGGTGACTCATTTCAGTGCCATCAAATGGTGTTGTCACCCCCAGATCTAGCCTAAGCATCTAGACTCTTGTGCGGTGCTAGAATAGAGGAGATGGAGGTAAGCGATGCGGTGAAACAGTGGTGCCACAGTGAGCCACAAGCGCGATGACGCTCCGGTGATAACAGCGGCTATGGCGAGGCAAAATGTCGCTCTACCTAGGGTCGGTAGGTGGTCTTGGAGGCTCGAGGATGTGGAGGTGATGGCGTAGCAGCTGCAAGGATGTGTCAGTGGTGAGCGGCTGTGGCGGAGCTATGGTGGTGCTACAGCGAGCTCGGCGCGGCATTGCGGAGAGGCAGTGCGAGAGGGAGGAGGTGAAAACTAGCGAGTGGAGTGAGCAGCAGGGGCGCGACATTTATGCACCCATGCTGGCCTAACTGGCCGGGCCAATGCCGATGTGCTACCACCACGCGGCGACCATGGCCTATGGCCGGTCGGCCATGACGCCGCACGCATCCACATAGTTTAGTCCGCTGAAACCGACTAACAGTTCATCCTAGTGACTCAATAACTCCTAATTCATGGCGAATTGGTAAAAACTTCCTTAATGAAAGTTGTAGAGCTACATGAGATCTCTGGCTTTGCTTTAAGAATCATCATCTAATTCTCACTAGTTAACAAACTACATTGCTCCAAAGCGAGGTACTTTGAAACTAAAAATCGTTTCCACACTTAGAAAATTTTGCAAGTCTCAAAGCAACATTTTGTTGATAATTGTGAGCTATTTTTTGAACATGCTATGCACTAAATTAGACCTTGACCCAAAAATAGAAGTTTTTACCCTAGTCAAGTACTACAACTCTTATTTAGGTCACATGGCCATGGAAACACTCTAAGCTACTATTCAACTTTAGTCAAACTAGTATCATGAAAATGGTATTTCAAATGAAACCAACAGTTAAAAGCAAAATTGACCTAGGTCATGAATACAAACATTGTTCCATTGATCATCCTAGATGTGTCTAAGGTGTTTTCAGGCCTCACAACCATTTCATACATTGGTCATACATGATTGCAAGCATAAACACATAAATCAACATGTCATGTGACAATGTATAAGAATGAGATGAAATTTCATATGCTCATGTTCATGAATGCTTGGATGATGCTTGTGCTCATGAAATAAAGGTGTCAAATGCAGTGCTAACACTGGGGTGTTATAGAGTCCCCCCTAATGAAGAGGCGGTGGGCGCCAAGCTTAGAGGCAATTCTGAGGCCATGTATGAGGGCTTCATATTCTGCGACGTTGTTGGTTGCCTAGAAGTGGAGTTGAATGGCATACTCCATGCGCTCTCCTATTAGGGAGATTAGGATGATTGCGGCCCCCATACCCACAGCCATTAGTGACCCATTGAAATATAGTGTCTAGTACTCCTAGGAGGTCAGAGGCGAGGGCATTTGTACTTTGGTCCATTCACGATGAAGTTTGCGAGGACTTGCAATTTGATCATTGTTCTTGGGATGTACGTGATGTGGCAACCCATGAGCTTGGTTGCCCATTTGGCCACATGGCATCGTGGTTCTAAACCACATTGCCGAGTAGGGTGGATGCCACGACCACAATGGGGTGCCCCTCAAAGTAGTGTAGTAACTTTCATTTGGCGATGAGGATGTGAAAGCTCTAGTTTGGTTTTGGTGAATTGATGAAACCCTAAGTGCTAACCTAGTTTATCAAGTGATCATGAGATAGGTAGCACATTCCAAGTGGTGAAGCAATTGAAGATCATGACATGATGATGGTGATGCCATGGTGATGATCAAGTGCTTGGACTTGAAAAGAAGAAAGAGAAAAACAAAAGGCTCAAGGAAAAGGTATAAATGGTAGGAGCTATTTTATTTTGGTGATCAAGACACTTAGAGAGTGTGATCACATTTAGGTTTGATAGCCATACTATTAAGAGGGGTGAAACTCATATCGGAATACGGTTATCAAAGAGCCACTAGATGCTCTAACTCATTGCATATGCATTTATGATCTAGTGGAGTGCTAACACCCTTGAAAAATGTTTGTGAAAATATGCTAACAAATGTGCAAAAGGTGATACACTTGGTGGTTGGCACATTTGAGCAAGGGTTAGGAACTTCACCGGCAGAGTGTCTACCCATAGAGTGCGGACGGTCCAACGGTGCCACCGACACCCTAGATAGAAAAGATGGAGGTCACTGTAAGTGACCGGATGCTGGTCTCTAAAGGACTGGCGCGTCCGGTTAGTAGCAGCAGAAGAAGAGCAGTGTCGGTCATCGACCAGACACTAGCGCTGAAATGACCGGACGCTGGCTGGCTGCGTCTGGTCACACTGACATGGTCATGTATAAAGGAGTCGCCGAGTGACTAGATGCTAGGTGTGTCCGATCAAGCATGACCAGATGTGTCTGGTCGTGAAAAGTCATCTCTGGATGCTTACTAGAAGCGACCGGACATTAGGGTTTAGCGTTCGGTCACTTTGAGCTTCTGCATCTAGTCATCACTTGACCATTTAGATCGGGCAATAAACATTTGAAGTGAGGGGACATGTGGCACACATCGCGTGACCGGACGCTGAGGTCCAGTGTCCGATCAATATGACCGGGGCGTCTGGTCACCCCGTGTTGTGCCTAGTGAAGGGGTACAATGGCTCTATTTTGTGGAGGCTTCTATTTAAGCCCCATGGCCGACTCAAGCTCACTCTCTTGTCCATTTGCATTGACATAGAAACCTTGTGAGCTTAGCAAATGCCCTCCCACTCATCTCCATCATTGATTCATCATCTTTGTAAGATTGGGAGAGAATCTAAGTGCATTGCTTGAGTGTTTGCATCTAGAGGCACTTGGTGTTCGTGTTTCGCTATGGGATTCATTTGTTACTCTTGGTGGTTACCGCCACCTAGATGGCTTGGAGTAGCGAGGATCATCGAGCAGAGGGTGGTGATTGTCTCCGACTCTGATCATGGTGATTGTGAGGGGTTCTTGACCTTTCGCCGGTGAAGAGCCAAAAGGTACTCTAGTGGATTGCTTGTGGCTTGTGTGATCCTCATCGTGTGTTGGTTGTGTGGCACCCTATTGAAGGTTTGGCGTGTGATGCCAATTAGCACGTGAACCTTCAAGTGAGTGAATCGCCACAACAAGGAGTAGCCTACCGACAAGCAAGTGAACCTCAGTAAAAAATCATTGTGTTCATCATTTGATTCCGAGGTGATTGGTCTTCATTGTTATTCATTCTTGTGATTGATTGGCAATTTTCTCGATACAGCGGTATAACCTTCTTGCTCACTCTCTTTACATTACCGCAAACTAGTTGTCAAACTCTTTAGTGTAGCTAGTCGTGAGAGCTTGTTAGTTTGGTTAGTGTGGCTCTTTAGTTAGCTTTTGAGAGCACACTAACTTAGTGTAGTGTTATAGCCATTGTGTGGATAGAAACTATATAAACTAGAATTGTGGTAGGTGGCTTGCATTTTTAGTAGGCTAGCGCAACACTTGCTTTGCCTCTTAGTTGTCTAACTGGTTTGTTAAGTGTTGTTGTAGAATTTTTTAATAGGCTATTCACCCCCTCTAGCCATTAGGACCTTTCAAGTGGTATCGGAGCCGAGGTGTTGCGGAACCGACCAATTTATAAGAATACAAGTATAATGGCAATCCGCAAGCGGTCGCACTATCGCACTTGAACTCATATAAACCCGGTAGTCCGTCGAGTACCACGACGGGTCTCGATAAATGATTTACAACAACCAAGATCGTATAGGATTCAACATACATGCCACATATTACATATGTTTCGCAGATACTTTTCATCATCAGAGTACGAATAAAAAGTTATTACAAACTGAGTTTGGTAAACAAAGCGGAAGCAAATAAGTTCGAAGATAAAGTTTCCAACATAGTTTGATACAGTGCCAAGCCAGATCACGGTCCACAAAAGCAAGGATAGGAATTACTAAAGAAGCCTACCCAGGGCTTACTCCTCATCCACAGCGGGATAGAAGCAACTCTTGCAATAACCATGATACACAGTGCCATCTGCAACAATGGGAAAATAAACCCTGAGTACGAGAAGGTACTCAGCTAGACTTACCCGTCATGAACCAGAAATAAAATGACTCCAAGGATTATGCAAGGCTGTATAAGTGGACGTAACTTGACAACATTTTGCGAAAAAGGCAATTAACCATTGTACAATTGTGATTCTTTTATCAAGTTAATTATAACTATCCATTTCTAAATTAGCAACTATCCTATGCCAAACATGTGGTATATTATTTAGAATCATACAATAGTAACCATAGCAGGTATTGTAATTCCATATTCATTTGAACCATCATGTTTCATAATATAGTTGCTACGATGTTGGGACTAGCCAAGTTTCTCACTATCCGGGAGAGACGGCGATTCGAATCGATTTCAACCAGCTGGGAATTTATTCCTAACACAAACCCAGATCTATCAGCCACGATAGTCTTAGGTCACCTTTGGTACAACTCAAGTACACATTTCGCGGGTCCGTACCACGCCGCACAATCTGGAACACCAGATGCCAGGATGCTCAGGCCAAGCCTGCCCTTGGGCTCAGTCTGATCGTTCCCCGGAAGGAGCGCACAACAGAACGGTTCCCGGCCTGAGTTGAATTACTCGGCTTCACGGTCGGAACGAGTTATCCGGCCAGCTAAGTGAGAGGCATGCGTTCAATCTTGTCAGAAGCGCCAACAACGGTATGGTCCTTAATCGACACAAACGGGGATAAATCCACACCCAAGACCTCCATGTCTTGTTGCTTCTCTATCGACTTCCCGTCCGGTCTCAATTTATTTTTACCACATGGTTCTGTTCCACGATAGCAGATATAGCCAACCGTGCTCCGGTATCCACCTATCTCTCGCAGGTGACAGAACATCACCCGACTTCTACCGGTCTAAGCATGGCTAAGCATATATTCGATCCTAGACCTATACCGGTTAAAGGGTTAATATCTGGACAAGGAATGTACATGCATCAAGTGGTTTCATTCAACTCTTATACCTAATGCATCAATCATAAATACGTAAGTAAACATTTGTAAATTACTGGGAGACTTATAATGCTCCGGGGCTTGCCTCGCAGAAAGGAAGTAGGGCGGTGGTCAGGGCACTCCGGAAGCTCTTCAGGGTTCTGCTCCACGCCTTCGGGAGCGGGGACTTGCGGATTCTCCTGCGGGTTCCCTTCCTCTGCTTCTTCGAATTCCAGCAACGTGATCTCTTCCTCCGATCCTAGATGCATGAGTATGGTATGAGTATTACGAATGCATAATGTTAACAAGTGCATCGCGTTGTTTGAGTAGGTGCATATCCCTTCTCGATTACTACTTAACTATTTCTACAATGCATCGACTACACCACAACCAGCAGCTACTTGTTTCACTCATAACTGGAGTTCTACAAATTCAAAAACAGTGATCCTAGACTTTCTGGAAAGCTTATCAAATTCTCTACAACTTTGTTATTAACCATTTTTACAGTCTACATCAGTTTCAACATGCAACTCATCATATTCTAGAATCAGTCCGGAAATGATTTAACATGCAATATAAAGTAAGAATGCTTCTACTTTATGTAATCATTCCAAATTTGACAAACTAGAACCTACCAATAGTGTAAGCATACCAATTACAGTTAAGATGATATAATGGTGAAGCCCAAACTATTTATTAAATTGCCTTTATTATTTTATTTAGATATCTAGGTTAAATAATAAATATATATCAGCTGGGCTTAATAAATTCTCCACAATTTACAGAGCCTTAATAATGCTATCAAAGGACTACTATAAAAATTTCATGTCATTTTACTAAGTAGAACATTCTATACAAAAATGATAAGGAAGCAGGGCTTGAAATAGCATAAATGGAAAATCCTATTGAAAAGTGTCAAGCAACAGATTTCTTATTTTTCCTAACATCCATATGGTACTAGTATCACCTCCAACAAATTTCATGTATTTTGGACTCATAATTAATTTATAAAAATTCATGCAAGGATTAACTATTTATAAAAGAAAAATCTATAACTATAGATCTACACATGCACTGGTCCTCAAATTTTTACCCAAGCTCATGTATGACAAGAATAGCCTACCACAAAAATTTCATAATTTTTGGAGCACAAGAACTCTAGATATAAAATAAACAATTTTGAATGCATTCAAAAGCACATTTCAAATCCTTATTTAAATCTCCAGAAATTTCTACTGTTGAAGCCAAGAACATATTTTTACTAAATACTACACTTCCTAAGCAACACAATCATATTTATTTCACAATTTTTGGAGCTACCAAACTAAAGATACAAATTTCACAAAACAAATCAAAAACTGGATTCAAAATGAGTTAGCCTTCACTACTGCTGTCGCTGACAGGTGGGACCCGCTGGTCAGGGGACCCCACATGTCATCGACACCGAAGCAGAGTGGCGGCGCTGTACGCTGCGGGCGCGGCCAGAGCTCGCCGACGGCGAACTCGCCGGTGGTGACATCATCACACGGTGATCTACTCGACTTCGCGCATCGATTGAGCTACGTGGGTGGCCTTCTCGTCGGAGCTAGCGGCTACGGCGGCGGCCATGGCGGGGTGGAGGTGCGGGTCGATGGTGAAACACCGGTGTGGGCTACGGTGGCTCGAACGGACGCTGCGCCGAGCATCACCGAGCTACGGCGGAGCTACCTAGTGCCCTAACGCGGCCTAGGATGGACGGTGGTGACGTGGCCACAGAGACGGAGCTCACGGCGGAACTCCGACAAGCTTAAACGCGTGGCGATGGCTTACCAAGCGCTGTCAGTGGTCATGGGAAGAAGCAGTGGGTCGCTGAGGGGACGGAGGAGCTATGGTGGTGGTGCTGGAGTGGCTAGGCGCGGGCTATGCGCGGCTATGGCGACGGCAGAGTTGCGGGCGCTGCGATGAGGAGGAAGGCCGAGGAAAAATGAAATGGGGAGCATGGGAGGGAGCGGGCGAGTGCGGGGGTGCTAAAGCCGTGCTCTGGCCTGGCCGAGTCACACGCGGCGAGGCGTCGGTGACGCGCGGCCATCGCGGACTCCACGCGGCGCGCGATGTCTGAAGCCGGTCGGCCATCGAGCTGGGCGATTCAGTTCGTTCAGACACGATTGGAACAGCCTGACAGCAAGTTTTGGTGATGACTTAACTTCCAATCCATGACGAATTAGCGCTAGGTTACTACACCGACTTTGTAGACCTAAGTACCAGTTACAATTGTTGTTCAATGATCGGGTTCCAATTCTTATCGTAAACCGAGTAAAATCATGATCAAAGTCGGCTCGTCAGGCTGTCAGTGTTCCTAACTTAGAAAAAAAATCGTTAAGTGTTGAAAACTGGGTTTTGCTGGTTTTTGTGGGACCCATTCAAGCATGTTAGAAGCTAAATCAGTCCATGACCCAAAAATAAAAGTTGTTCCTTATGTCAAACACTACAACTTTGCTTTAGTGAACTCCTCCATGCAAGGTCCCTAACACCTAGTTCAACTTTAGTCAAACATGTCACTTTGAAATCATGATACACATTCAAACCATGGCTAAATGACCAAACTAGCCCTAGCACTAAATACCAAAGTTGTTCCTAATGATATCCTAAGCATGTTAAAACAATTTGCAAGGTCATTTAAGTATTTCATGTAGTAGTCACTCATATAGCTATTCAGGTCAACACATGAAATATCACTTAAGTGTTGGATCATGAAATGTGGCCTTCATGAACAAGGTTCCTTTTGTTAACCTAAGTATAGCTAAGGTGTTTTAGTGACCAACATTACCCACTTGCATCCATTTGCACATGATCACATGCATATGTTCTAAGAAACACGCGATAACAAGTAATGTTTCATATGTTTCGATCAAATGTTTCAGTTGTAATTGATGATTTATGAATGCTTGATGCTCATGCTCATGTTATGCAAGTCAAGTTATGCAAGGCTAACACCCGAGGTGTTACAGCCCCTCCCCCTTATAAAAATCTCATCCCGAGATTTGCAAGACCTACCATTCTTGGAAAAAGGCGGGATAAACTTCTTGCAGATAATCTTCTCTTTCCCATGTAGCATCTTGTTCACTATGATTGTTCCACACCACCTTATAAAACTTAATGATCTTACTCCTTGTTACTCTCTTCATCACTTCTAATACTCGAATTGGCTTTTCTTCATAAATCAAATCCGATTGAAGTTGCACGTTGGTGGGTGCAATAGCTTCTTCCGGTACTCGAAGACATTTTTTTAGCTGAGAAACATGGAACACATCAAAGATTGCACTCATCTCTGGTGGTAGTTGTAGCTTATACGCAACATTTCCTTTTCATTCCAAAATTTTGTATGGCCCTACATATCTTGGTGAAAGCTTCTTTTTCATCCCAAATCTCTTCACACCTTTCATGGGTGATACTCTTAAGTACACATAGTCACCTACTTCAAAAGTTAGTGGTCTTCTTCTTCTATCGGCATAACTCTTCTGTCTTGATTGAGCTGCCTTCATGTGTTGTTGGATGATACGTACTTGTTCTTTGGCTTCATTGACAAAATCAATACCAAAATATCTCCTTTCACCGGGCTCAATCCAATTCAATGGAGTTCTACACTTTCTGCCATACAAGGCTTCAAATGGAGCCATTTTGATACTCGCTTGATAACTGTTGTTATAGGAGAATTCAGCTAAAGGTAACCATTTCTCCCATGACCCTTTTGAAGATATAACACAAGCTCTAAGTAAATCTTCTAGGATTTGGTTTACTCTCTCTGTCTGCCCTGAAGTTTGCGGATGATAAGCTGAACTCCTGATTAGCTTGGTTCCCAAAGCTTGGTGTAAGTGTTCCCAGAAACGAGCTATGAACTGCGGCCCCCTATCCGAGATTATGGTCCGGGGTACTCCATGCAACTTCACGATCTGGGATACGTATATCTCAGCGTATTTCCCAACTATATACCTCGTGTTCACGGGTATAAGTGTGCTGACTTGGTAAGACGATCAACAATGACCTAGATTGAGTCATGACCTTGTGGTGTTGTTGGAAGGCCTGTAATAAAGTCCATACTGATCTCTTCCCATTTCCATCCTGGAATAGGCAGTGGCTGAAGTAATCCAGCAGTTTTCATGTGGACGGCTTTCACTCTACTGCAGTTATCACACCTAGCAACATAGGCTGCGATCTCTTTCTTCATCTTAGTCCACCAAAAACGGGTTTTCAAATCTTGATACATCTTACTACTACCCGGGTGGATAGACAATTTGGACGAGTGAGCTTCTTCTAAGATTTGATTCCTTAGCTCACGGTCTTTTGGCACCACTAGTCGGTCCTCAAACCATAATACACCTCTTTCGTCCAATCTAAAATGTTTGGTTTCTTGCTCTAGCATTTTTCTCTTGATGTGACTTATTCCTACATCTGTCTGCTGTAGCTCTATGATTTTGCCCTCAAGCGAACAACTGATTGTGATATTGTGGAGTACGGCAGGATGTAGCAAGTTGAATCCATCTTCCAATAGTGCTTCCATAGTGTTGCAATGGGACTTCCGACTAAGTGCATCAGCTACTACATTTGCTTTACCCAGATGGTAATGCACTTCCAAATTGTAATCCTTAATCAATTCTAACCATCTATGTTGTCTCATGTTCAGTTCTGGCTGGGTAAAGATATACTTGAGGCTTTTGTGGTCAGTATAGATATGACATACATTGCCCAACAAGTAATGTCTCCATATCTTTAATGCATGGACAACGGCTGCCAGTTCTAAATCATGTGTAGGATAGTTGACTTCATGTTTCCTCAATTGCCGAGAGGCATATGCAATTACTCTCCCTTCTTGCATAAGTACACATCCCAAACCTATTCCTGATGCATCACAAAATACATCAAAAGGCTTTTCAATGTCTGGTTGTGCTAGCACAGGTGCTGTAGTCAACAAAGTTCTGAGGGTGTGAAAAGCGGTTTCACATTCTGGTGTCCATTTGTATTTCTCATCCTTCTGAAGTAGTCTGGTCATAGGCTTAGCTATTTTTGAGAAATCTGGAATAAACCGTCGATAGTATCCTGCTAACCCTAGAAAACTCCGAACTTCATGAACCGAAGTTGGGGCTTTCCACTCCATGACCTCTTGTACTTTTGATGGGTCTACTGAGATTCCATCTCTCGATAAAATGTGACCTAGGAAAGGTACTTTGCTCATCCAAAATTCACATTTGCTAAACTTGGCATATAGCTTATGCTCCCTCAATCTGGATAGGACAATCCTCAGATGTTCTTCATGATCTGACTCATTTTCTGAATAAATCAATATGTCATCGATAAACACGACCACGAACTTATCCAGTTCGGGCATGAATACCGAGTTCATTAGGTACATAAAATAGGCTGGGGCATTTGTTAGTCCGAAAGACATAACCAAATACTCGTATAAGCCGTACCTAGTAGAGAAAGCGGTTTTAGGTATATCCTCCGGTCTGATCTTTATTTGATGGTACCCTGATCTCAAGTCAATTTTGGAGAATACCTTTGCTTTCGCTAGTTGATCGAACAAGATGTCAATGCGGGGCAATGGGTATTTGTTCTTGATGGTCACAGCATTGAGTGGTCTGTAATCTACACACATTCTTAGTGACTTATCCTTCTTTTTCACAAACAATGCTGGACATCCCCACGGAGATGAGCTAGGTTGGATAAGACCTTTGTCCAATAGATCTTGCAATTGAACCTTAAGTTCTGCTAACTCATTGGGTGGCATTCTATAGGGCCTTCTGGATATGGGTGCGGTACCTGGCACTAATTCAATCTTAAATTCCACATCCCTATCCGGCGGTAGACCTGGTAATTCCTCTAGAAATACATCCGGAAACTCGCAAACCACTAGAATATCACATATGGTGGTGGTTTGGATAGCACAGGCTAAATGTTGGGGTTTGAAATCGCGGGAGAGTGGAACTAGAAAAGCATTCCCTCCCGTGGGTTCTCTCAACATAATAGTACAGGTGCTAGTGTCAATAAGAACACCATGATCCTTCATCCAATTCATGCCTAAGATTACACTTATCGACAACCCCGGCAATATTATCAAATCGGTTGTGTACTCTCTCCCTTGTATCAAGATGAGTACGTTTTTGACTATCTTTTTGGTAGTAACAGTACCCCTTGCTGAACTTATGTTAAAACCCCCTTTACTTACTTCTATTATTTCTTGATCATGTCTAGATGCAAATGCTTGACTCATAAATGAATGAGAAGCTCCCGAATCAAATAAAACAACAGCGGGATGCTTGTTGACAAGAAACATACCAGCCATGACAACTTCTCCGGCGGGCACTTCCTCCACAGCGGTATAATGCACTTGTCCCTGACGTGCCCTGGCATTCACCTACCTCTGATTGTTCTGATTTGAGTTACTATTCCTCTTGGGGTGGGGGCATTCCTTGGACCAATGACCCAGTTGGTTGTAGTTGAAACAAGGTTGATTACTTTTGAATCCGGTGGAGCTGTCCTGATTGCCATTTCCTTTTGGTAAGGCAATAGTGAACGCCTTACGAAATGGTTTCTGTGGCCTATTATTCTGAGCTTTCAGTGGTGGAGGCCTAAACTTGGATGCAGGTGGACGGAATGGTGGCCTAGCTGCGATAGGCGCTTTTGACTGGAAAGATCCGGATGCACTGGCCTCATATGCCCTCTTGCGACCCTTAGCAACTGCATGCAGGTTGTTGTGGTTTTCTTGGGTCAAGGCATCACTAATAAACTCATTATACGTGGCACATCTAGAATTTGCCATGGTCTTCATTAATTTGGTACCCAAACCTCGCTTGAAACTCTCAATCTTTTTCTCTTCAGTATCCACAAAACTTGGAGCATATCTTGACAAGTTGTTGAATGCGTGCATATATTCTGTGAGTGACTTGGTTCCCTGAGTGAGCCTCATAAATTCGGCTGCTTTCATGCGCATCAGGCCCGGGGGAATATGGTGTCCCCTAAAAGCCAGCTTGAACTGATCCCAGGTCACTCTCACATCAGCAGGCAGAGATGACAGGAAGTGCGTCCACCAGATTCCTACTGGTCCTTGCAGCTGATGAGAAGCATATTCAGCTTTCAGGTGCTCTGTGACCCTTAGCAGACGAAATTTCTGCTCGATGGTATTCAGCCACTCATCGGCCTACAGTGGTTCCTCAGCCACCTTGAAGATCGGAGGCTTCGTGTCCAGAAACTCCTTGAATGAACTGTGCTGATTTGGCTCGGCCCTTGGTTGCTGTGGGTGGCCACGAGCAGTGTTTTGCGCGATAAGGCGCAAGGCTTCCTCCATTGTCCTTTGGCTCCCTAGGAACTGGGTAAAGAATTCCTGAGCAGATGGTGGCGGTGGGGGTGGCAAGTCATCCTGGTTGCCATCCTGGCTGCTGCTAGCTCCAGCACGGGTGCGCGTCATCTGCGAAGTTGCAACAATAAGCGATTATTGGTTGATGCCAAGAGGTTGCAGATGAATTAGGTACTCATGCCAAACTAAAATTACTGGAGAAAATTCTCAAAAGCACAATAAAAACAGAGGCATAATAATTCATTCTCGCAACATGACATCGCCAATTTGACCACTTATCGTGCTCATAACGCACGCAATTTTAAAGCGTGATTACCGACCAAGTACTGGAATTGCATTGACGTTCAACCAAACGTGCGATTAACATTACATGATAGCCTGGTTACTAATGCCAAATTGGAACTACAGGTCCATTACATGAATGAAGGTGATACACGAGTCCTACTAAGTGCTAAGCGACCTAATCCTCATCATGATCACTATCGAGGTCAGACGCAGAATCACCTCCTTCCTCAGGTTCTACTTCTTCTTCAGGTGCCACTTCTTCTTCTTCGTACCCTTCTAGATCCATTTCTGCAGCTCCAGGTGGGACATAAGGGTGGAGCTGATTGTGCAGTAGATGAACCTCCTCATGCAGATTATCATTGTATTCTTCCACATTGGCCAGCTGCTGTCCTAGCTCAAACTGTCGAGCCCTCAGGACATCTTCCCTAGACCAAGCTGCATTTCGCTGGTGAGTTAACCGAGTCATTTCTTTAGTGAGCCTCTCTATCTCAGCGTCGTGCTCCCTCTGAAGCTGACGTCGGTCTTCGCGGGCATGACCAAGAGCACCAGACACACGTCTGAGGCTACCTTCAACTCCCTCTAACACTCTCATCACTGCGAACATGGCGCTCATGGTAGGGTTATCGCTGTTCTGCCCTTCTGCTGCACCAATCTCCAAAGATCTTCCTCTTGCCTGCTGCCATGAGTCAGTGGAGGGATTACCTCTTGGAAAGACTCCAACCATAGCGGCTGCCAGCTCCTGAGGAAAACGATCCATGATATCCCTTAGGATCCCAAAGGCTGCCCTGCCAGTTGCTTCTTCAGCAGTCCTGCCAGTCGACTCATAACACCAACCTGTCCACTCAGAATCATCACCTCAGGGACGGACAATGGCCTCCACTGTAACTAAGAGACCTTCTCCCAACCGCTCATTTGCCCAAAAGTAGTGGGGTTCCATTCCATTGGGATAACCTACATAGCTGAGCACTCTCCACAAGAGTGTAGGCATCCCAAACTCTCCAAGGAACGTGTGATGTTGACGGGTATGTGGAGCAAGCTGACGGCTAGGAGCTCTACCTCCGGTGGACTTGCGAGCGGTCTGCTTGGTGCGTGCCATCTGCACCATCAACATGTACCCTTTTGTGAGACAATGCCATAATGGATAAGAGTTACATAACCGAGTAAGAATTTTATAAGGGGAGGAACCATGTAGTTTTGTGAATGGTAATTTAACATGATGCATGCTCGTTCCGTACGTCCTTACAAACTTAGGAAAAATTTGTTTCTAACGGTAGACACGGTGGCATACATACGTTCTCTCATATAGATCGTAACTAGTCGAACTACACGTTTCGTTGTTAGTGTACCTGCATAAAATTTCATTTCAGCCCTAAACCCATAATGAAATATGCAGAATGTAATTGTAAATACTTTCATATATGTATCCCCATACATATACTTCCGTATCAATCTACCCAACAATAATTTAAACCCACAATTAAATACGTACCATGTACACATGCAAGCATGCATACATAGCCGTACCAAAGCTAACTCTTCCTGACCGCACGCTCACATCTTGCAGTCATACACTCATCTTACCTTGGCGTAGAGGCATTTGATCCATACATTACCACTCAAGTGAATGGCATCCATACTATAGCACGCCGTATGGATGATGAAGTAAAAACCCCCATGTTAGTACTTAAATAGCCACCTAATAGTCCTTAATCTGGGCATAAGGAAAGTGATCATTGGCACACTTTAGATTTCAAATACCTATTAATTACTATTAGTTGCTAGAAAAGGGTTTTGGAACACAAAAACTTTTGTTTTAAATACACTTGTGACAATTAACGTTGAATCCTGCTCTGATACCAGCTGTCGCGGAACCGACCAATTTATAAGAATACAAGTATAATGGCAATCCGCAAGCGGTCGCACTGTTGTACTTGAACTCATATAAACCCGGTAGTCCATCGAGTACCACGACGGGTCTCGATAAACGATTTACAACAACCAAGATCGTACAGGATTCAACATACATGCCACATATTACATACGGTTCGCAGATACTTTTCATCATCAGAGTACGAATAAAAAGTTATTACAAACTGAGTTTGGTAAACAAAGCGGAAGCAAATAAGTTCGAAGATAAAGTTTCCAACATAGTTTGATACAGTGCCAAGCCAGATCACGGTCCACAAAAGCAAGGATAGGAATTACTAAAGAAGCCTACCCAGGGCTTACTCCTCATCCACAGCGGGATAGAAGCAACTCTTGCAATAACCATGATACACAGTGCCATCTGCAACAATGGGAAAATAAACCCTGAGTACGAGAAGGTACTCAGCTAGACTTACCCGTCATGAACCAGAAATAAAATGACTCCAAGGATTATGCAAGGCTGTATAAGTGGACGTAACTTGACAACATTTTGCGAAAAAGGCAATTAACCGTTGTACAATTGTGATTCTTCTATCAAGTTAATTATAACTATCCATTTCTAGATTAGCAACTATCCTATGCCAAACATGTGGTATATTATTTAGAATCATACAATAGTAACCATAGCAGGTATTGTAATTCCATATTCATTTGAACCATCATGTTTTATAATATAGTTGCTACGATGTTGGGACTAGCCAAGTTTCTCACTATCCGGGAGAGACGGCAATTCGAATCGATTTCAACCAGCTAGGAATTTATTCCTAACACAAACCCAGATCTATCAGCCACGATAGTCTTAGGTCACCTTTGGTACAACTCAGGTACACATTTCACGGGTCCGTACCGCGCCACACAATCTGGAACACCAGATGCCAGGATGCTCAGGCCAAGCCTGCCCTTGGGCTCAGTCTGATCGTTCCCCGGAAGGAGCGCACAACAGAACGGTTCCCGGCCTGAGTTGAATTACTCGGCTTCGCGGTCAGAACGAGTTATCCGGCCAGCTAAGTGAGAGGCATGCGTTCAATCTTGTCAGAAGCGCCAACAACGGTACGGTCCTTAATCGACACAGACGGGGATAAATCCACACCCAAGACCTCCATGTCTTGTTGCTTCACTATTGACTTCCCGTCCGGTCTCAATTTATTTTTACCACATGGTTCTGTTCCACGATAGCAGATATAGCCAACCGTGCTCCGGTATCCACCTATCTCTCGTAGGTGACAGAACATCACCCGACTTCTACCGGTCTAAGCATGGCTAAGCATATATTCGATCCTGGACCTATACCGGTTAAAGGGTTAATATCTGGACAAGGAATGTACATGCATCAAGTGGTTTCATTCAACTCTTATACCTAATGCATCAATCATAAATACGTAAGTAAACATTTGTAAATTACTGGGAGACTTATAATGCTCCGGGGCTTGCCTCGCAGAAAGGAAGTAGGACGGTGGTTAGGGCACTCCAGAAGCTCTTCAGGGTTCTGCTCCACGCCTTTGGGAGCGGGGGCTTGCGGATTCTCCTGCGGGTTCCCTTCCTCTGCTTCTTCGAATTCCAGCAACGTGATCTCTTCCTCCGATCCTAGATGCATGAGTATGGTATGAGTATTACGAATGCATAATGTTAACAAGTGCATCGCGTTGTTTGAGTAGGTGCATATCTCTTCTTGATTACTACTTAACTATTTCTACAATGCATCGACTACACCACAACCAGCAGCTACTTGTTTCACTCATAACTGGAGTTCTACAAATTCAAATATAGTGATCCTGGACTTTCTGGAAAGCTTATCAAATTCTCTACAACTTTGTTATTAACCATTTTTATAGTCTACATCAGTTTCAACATGCAACTCATCATATTCTAGAATCAGTCTGGAAATGATTTAACATGCAATATAAAGTAAGAATGCTTCTACTTTATGTAATCATTCCAAATTTGACAAACTAGAACCTACCAACAGTGTAAGCATACCAATTACAGTTAAGATGATATAATGGTGAAGCCCAAACTATTTATTAAATTGCCTTTATTATTTTATTTAGATATCTAGGTTAAATAATAAATATATATCAGCTGGGCTTAATAAATTCTCCAAAATTTACAGAGCCTTAACAATGCTATCAAAGGACTACTATAAAAATTTCATGTCATTTTACTAAGTAGAACATTCTATACAAAAATGATAAGGAAGCAGGGCTTGAAATAGCATAAATGGAAAATCCTATTGAAAAGTGTCAAGAAACAGATTTCTTATTTTTCCTAACATCCATATGGTACTAGTATCACCTCCAACAAATTTCATGTATTTTGGACTCATAATTAATTTATAAAAATTCATGCAAGGATTAACTATTTATAAAAGAAAACTCTATAACTATAGATCTACACATGCACTGGTCCTCAAATTTTTACCCAAGCTCATGTATGACAAGAATAGCCTACCGCAAAAATTTCATAATTTTTGGAGCACAGGAACTCTAGATATAAAATAAACAATTTTGAATGCATTCAAAAGCACATTTCAAATCCTTATTTAAATCTCCAGAAATTTCTACTGTTGAAGCCAAGAACATATTTTTACTAAATACTACACTTCCTAAGCAACACAATCATATTTATTTCACAATTTTTGGAGCTACCAAACTGAAGATACAAATTTCACAAAACAAATCAAAAACTGGATTCAAAATGAGTTAGCCTTCACTACTGCTGTCGCTGACAGGTGGGACCCGCTGGTCAGGGGACCCCACATGTCATCGACACCGAAGCAGAGTGGCGGCGCTGTACGTTGCTGGCACGGCCAGAGCTCGCCGACGGTGAACTCACAGGCGATGACATCATCACACGGTGATCTACTCGACTTCGCGCATCGATTGAGCTACGTGGGTGGCCTTCTCGTCGGAGCTAGCGGCTACGGCGGCGGCCATGGTGGGGTGGAGGTGCGGGTCAACGGTGAAATGCTGGTGTGGGCTACGGTGGCTCGAACGGACGCTGCGCTGAGCATCACCGAGCTATGGCGGAGCTACCTAGTGCCCTAACGCGGCCTGGGATGGACGGTGGTGACGTGGCCACGAAGACGGAGCTCACGGTGGAACTCCGACGAGCTTAAACGCGCGGCGATGGCTTACCAAGCGCTGTCAGTGGTCACGGGAAGAAGCAGTGGGTCGCTGAGGGGACGGAGGAGCTATGGTGGTGGTGCTGGAGTGGCTAGGCGCGGGCTGTGCGCGGCTATGGCGACGGCAGAGCTATGGGCGCTGTGATGAGGAGGAAGGCCGAGGAAAAATGAAATGGGGAGCACGGGAGGGAGCGGGCGAGTGCGGGGGTGCTAAAGCCATGCTCTGGCCTGGCCGAGCCACACGCGGCGAGGCGCCGGTGACGCGCGGCCGTCACGGACTCCACGCGGCGCGCGATGTCTGAAGCCGGTCGGCCATCGAGCTGGGCGATTCAGTTCGTTCAGACACGATCGGAACAGCCTGACAGCGAGTTTTGGTGATGACTTAACTTCCAATCCATGACGAATTAGCGCTAGGTTACTACACCGACTTTGTAGACCTAAGTACCAGTTACAATTGTTGTTCAATGATCGGGTTCCAATTCTTATCGTAAACCAAGTAAAATCATGATCAAAGTCGGCTCGTCAGGCTGTCAGGGTTCCTGACTTAGAAAAAAAATCATTAAGTGTTGAAAACTGGGTTTTGCTGGTTTTTGTGGGACCCATTCAAGCATGTTAGAAGCTAAATCAGTCCATGACCCAAAAATAAAAGTTGTTCCTTATGTCAAACACTACAACTTTGCTTTAGTGAACTCCTCCATGCAAGGTCCCTAACACCTAGTTCAACTTTAGTCAAACATGTCACTTTGAAATCATGATACACATTCAAACCATGGCTAAATGACCAAACTAGCCCTAGCACTAAATACCAAAGTTGTTCCTAATGATATCCTAAGCATGTTAAAACAATTTGCAAGGTCATTTAAGCATTTCATGTAGTAGTCACTCATATAGCTATTCAGGTCAACACATGAAATATCACTTAAGTGCTGGATCATGAAATGTGGCGTTCATGAACAAGGTTCCTTTTGTTAACCTAAGTATAGCTAAGGTGTTTTAGTGACCAACATTACCCACTTGCATCCATTTGCACATGATCACATGCATATGTTCTAAGAAACACGCGATAACAAGTAATGTTTCATATGTTTCGATCAAATGTTTCAGTTGTAATTGATGATTTATGAATGCTTGATGCTCATGCTCATGTTATGCAAGTCAAGTTATGCAAGGCTAACACCCGAGGTGTTACACGAGGTCCCCGTGATTTGAGGCTTAACAACCTTCGGTGTAAAAATGGCTCAAATCAACAACACCAAGAAGCCACCCCAATTTGATGGCACAAATTATCCGTATTGGAAATTAAAGATGACCACACACATCAAGTCAATTAATAGAAAAATGTGGAAGGTGGTAGAAACCAAAATTAAGATTGGTGATCCGGAGAATCCCACCGTGGCCGAAGAAGTGCTTCTCCAAAACAATGACATTGCTCTAAGTGTCATTCATGATGCAATTGATGATAGGACATTTGAGCAAATCAAGAATATTGAGATGGCTCATGAGGCGTGGAAGAAGTTGGAAGAATCATTTGAGCGCACTCAAGCTGTGAAGGGTGCAAAGGCATACATTCTCAAAGAGAAGTTTGCAAGCTTCAAGATGATGGAGGATGAGAGTGTGCTAGAGATGTTTCATAGGCTTCAAGTGCTTGTCAATGATCTCAAAGCACTTGGAGAAGAGGTGAAGGACAAGGACTTCTCCCACAAGTTCTTCAGATGCTTGCCTTTAACATTTGGCACATTGGTCACTATTCTAGTGAGTAGTGGTTTGGACACCAAACCAAGTGTTGGGAGATATAATGACCGATGATACATATGGAGATGATGATGAGAAGAAAGAAAAGAAGGAGAAGAAAGATGAGAAGAAGAAGAGTGTGGCATTCAAGGCCACATCATCCAAGGGAAAGGCTAAGCAAGAAACATCAAGTGAAGATGATGGCTCATGGGATGATGATGATGATGAGAAGATGGCTCTCTTTGTCAAGAAATTTGGCAAGTTCATGATGAAGAAAGCATACCATGCTAGAAGAAAGAAATCTTCATCCAAGAACAAGGAAGAGTCAAGAAGGTGCTTCAAATGTGGAAGCAAAGATCATCTTGTTGCTCAATGTCCTTATAATAGCAATAATGATGATGACAACAAGAAGAACAAGAAAAATGACAAGAAGGAAAAGAAAGAGAAGAAGGACAAGATGACCTTCAAGAAGAAGAAGAAGGGTGGTTCTTATGTGGTCACTTGGGATAGTGATGCTTCCTCAAGTGATGATGATGATAGTGATGATGACAAGACAACCAAGAAGAAGGCACTTGCAAGCATTGGAATCAACGAGAAGCCTTCTCTCTTCGACACTCCATCATGCTTCATGGCTAAGGCCAATAAGGTACAAATTTGTGATGATGGAAGTGATGAGGAACATGATAATGAAAAAGAAAATGAAAGTGATAGTGATGATGATGAACCTACTAAGGATGAACTATTTGACATGCTAGAAGATGCTAGAGAACACTTTGACATTAAGAGAAGGGAATGCAAAAGCTTGCGTAAGGAACTAAAAGCCCTTAAGCAAGCCTTTGATGAGCTCAATGCATCTCATGAGAGGCTAGAGGAAGCCCATGAGAAGCTTGGGAAAGCTCACAAAAAGCTTGAAAAGGCTCATTCCTCTTTTCTTGATGAGCAAAATAAAAGGAAGCATGTTGAAACTTGCAACATAGGCTTAACTTGTGATATAATTGATAAATCATTATCTATGCCTATCATTGTTCCTCCCACTAACCCTTCTTGTAGTACTTCCACTTCCACCTCATCTAGTAGTGATGGTTTCACTTGTGTTGTCTCACTAATGGTTGAGAATGAGAACCTCAAGAAGGAGGTCAATAAGCTCACTCACACCTTGGCTAAGGCCTATGGTGGTGAGGACCACTTGCTTATGTGCTTGGATAGCCAAAGAGCTTCTCTCTACAAAGAGGGATTAGGCTATACCCCAAGAAATGCAAGGCAGCTTTTGCTCCTCATAGGTCTAGTTTTGTGAAGAACAATGGTCGATTTTGCACTAGTTGCAAGCAAGTTGGTCATATAGAGCAAAAGTGCATGAACAAGAAGTCACATGCTAATGTATCCTCCATTAAGCTTGATTCTTTCTTTGTGCTTACTAAGGGTACAAATGGTGTGAAGGCTAAGTTCATTGGTAAACCATGGATGGGCTCAAAGAAGAAAGCCATTTGGGTACCAAAGAGTTTAGTGACTAACCTTCAAGGACCCAAGCAAGTTTGGGTACCTAAAAAGAATTTATCTTCTTTTGTAGGTCAATTACAAAGCCGGAGGAAGGCATTGGGTTCTTAATAGTGGGTGTTCTCAACACATGACCGGTGATGCAAGAATGTTCAACTCAATCAACACCAATGACAATGATGGTTATGATAGTATCACATTTGGTGACAATGGCAAAGGCAAGGTAAAAGGGCTTGGTAAGATTGCAATATCCAATGACATGAGCATATCCAATGTATTGCTAGTAGAGAGCTTGAACATCAATTTACTATCCGTGGCTCAATTGTGTGATCTTGGATTCAAATGCATATTTGGGGTAGATGATGTAGAGATCATAAGTGTAGATGGCTCTAACTTGATCTTCAAAGGCTTTAGATATGAGAATCTATACTTGGTTGATTTCAATGCTAGTGAAGCTAAATTATCCACATGTTTGTTCACTAAGTCTAGCATGGGTTGGTTATGGCATAGAAGGCTTGGTTATGTTGGAATGAAACAATTGAATAGATTGGTTAAGCATGACTTGGTTAGAGGCTTGAAAGATGTTGTGTTTGAGAAGGATAAGCTTTGTAGCTCTTGTCAAGCCTATAAACAAGTTGAAACACCCATCCTAAGAAAAGCATGATGAGCACTAGTAAAGCATTTGAGTTCACATGGATTTGTTTGGGCCAACATAATACACTAGCATTGGTGGTAACAAATATGGCTTTGTGATAGTGGATGATTACACTAGATATACATGGATATTCTTTCTAGTGGACAAAAGTGATGTGTTTGCAACATTCAAATCATTTGTCAAGGGCATTCACAATGAGTTTGTAACAACCATCAAGAGAGTTAGAAGTGACAATGGTAGTGAGTTCAAGAATGCTAGAATTGATGAGTTATGTAATGAATTTAGAATTAGACATCAATTCTCGGCCAAGTACACTCCACAATCAAATGGCCTTGTTGAGAGGAAGAATAGGACACTCATTGATATGGCAAGGTCTATGCTTAGTGAGTACAATGTGAGTCAATCTTTTTGGGCCAAAGCTATCAACATGACTTGCTATTATAGCAACCGCCTCTATTGTCACCCATTGAAAGAGAAGACACCATATGAGCTCTTGAATGGTAGAAAGCCCAACATTGCATATTTTTGGGTCTTTGGTTGCAAATGCTATATCTTGAAGAAAGGCACTAGATTGGGCAAGTTTGACAAGAAATGTGATGAAGGATTCCTACTTGGTTATTCCACTACAAGCAAAGCATATAGAGTTTGGAATTTGGATAGTGGTACTCTTGAGGAAGTTCATGATGTTGAATTTGATGAAACTAAGGGTTCACAAGTAGAGAATGAGAATTTGGAAGATGTAAGAGACATTCAACTTTTAAATGCCATGAAGAACTAGATGTTGGTGAATTGAGGCCTAGGCAAGTGAATGATGATGAAGATGATCAAATGCAAGTGCTCTCCAACTCAAATGTGCAAGATGATACAAATCAAGTTAGTACAAGTGGCTCTCATGATAATGAACAAGATCAAGTGGCTAGTACATCATCTCAACCCAATGATTAAGCAAGTGCAAGCAATCAAGTTCCAATCCTTCAACCAACCAATATTGCAAGGGATCATCCATTGGACACTATAATTGGTGATATTTCTAGAGGTGTACAAACAAGATCTAGATTGGCTTCATTTTGTGAGCATTTCTCATTTGTGTCATCCATTGAACTAAAGAAGATAGATGAAGCATTGAAGGATGTTGATTGGGTGAATGCTATGCATGAAGAATTGAATAACTTCACAAGCAATCAAGTGTGGAAATTAGTAGAGAGACCAAAAGGACACAATGTGATTGGAACCAAATGGGTCTTTAGGAACAAGCAAGATCAAGATGGGATAGTAGTAAGGAACAAAGCAAGATTGGTAGCACAAGGCTATACACAAGTTGAAGGTCTTGACTTTGGATAAACATATGCCCCAGTTGCTAGATTGAAAGCAATTAGAATCTTGCTAGCCTATGCTTGTGCCCACAATATCAAACTCTATCAAATGGATGTCAAGAGTGCATTTCTCAATTGTTACATCAATGAAGAAGTATATGTTGAGCAACCTCCTAGTTTTGAAGATGATAAGAAGCCCAACCATGTGTACAAGTTGAAGAAGGCATTGTATGGTTTGAAGCAAGCACCTAGAGCATGGTATGAGAGATTGAGGGACTTCCTACTCTCTAAAGGGTTCATGATGGGCAAGGTTGACACCACTCTTTTCATCAAGAAGATTGAAAAAGATTTATTTGTGTTGCAAATCTATGTTGATGACATCATATTTGGATCAACCAATCAAGACTTTTGTGATGAGTTTGGAAAGATGATGGCTAATAAGTTTGAGATGTCCATGTAATGAGGACATCACTTCTTCAGAGGTACCCGCTGATCCTCCAACCGTCATGCAAGGTCCAATGACCCGGGCTCGAAAGCGACAACTTAATTTAGAGGTGAGCTCGTTCTTAAGAGATACTTTTCATACTTTTGAGAATAGACTACTACCTAATAATGTTATCTTGCTTAGGAACATTGGAGAGGGTCATGAAGGACTTAGAGGAAGTGGTGGAGGTGATGATGACCAGCAAGGACGTCCAACACAAGCCTGAAGCCCAATCCAACAAGAATTCGAGTCTGCCTCGGCCTCCAGGACCAGTCTACCTTAAACTGGTCACCTAGGACGCATCTGGACTCTGTTTTTGATGATCGACATATGGATGGAAAGATAATTTGATAAGGAAGTCAATCCAAGTGGTTTGACATCAAAATCTGTTCGGAATCAACGGGAATTGTCGAAACAAGTTAGCATCTAGAATCTGCCAGGGTGCTGCGACACCGTCTTTTGGTCCGTTGGACCATGTATCGAGTTTGGGCCCATTAGGAGCACATCCAGGGGTCTTGCACGACCCTAGAATCTTCATAAACAGCCGCTGCCCCTCAATTAGGGTTTGAGTTTTGCTTAGATTAATCTATCAAGAACAGTTTCGCCGTTCATCGGTTTGTGAGACCCAACTTCGTGAGTTTAATCATTCATCTGCAATTTGGTTGCGTTCTTTCTTGTTCTTGTTTTTGTTCTTCATTGTGCAGGCAGGGATTAGCCTTCTTGGCGAGGTTAACCTGGTCCATGACTCGGTTGATAACCAGAGGAGCTGTGGTGCTAAGATTGCAGGGTTCGATCTTTCGATCTAAAGCCGGATCGGTGTGTCATTCTCTGTCACAACGATAGTTACCATCACCTGATGGAAGATTAGGATCCCCGTCTACATTAAGTGGTATCAGAGCATAGGTATACCATTAGGTTCACTTTTATTCCCTAGTTTTGAGTGTTTCGCATTCGTCCCATAGTCCAGTGCCATACTCATTTTTCCTGTCCTAGAACCTTCCACGCCATAGCCTTTGCATATTTCAGTTTTAGAGTCCGTCGTGTTGAGTTTGTGTCCTAGTCAAGGTCTTGTTGATGGTTAGGTCATGTTAGAGTCCAATTCGTGTATTTTCCCCATCGTTTCTATCAAATCTTGGCTGCTATGACCAATTTTACATACATTGTTCTTGTTTTGTCCTCTAATTCGGAGCCAATTCTTAAAATTGGTCTAGTTTTCGCATACGAACTCCATTTTCGACGTTCCATATATGCAAATTGATCAGAAAAAATTTTGGATCCGTCCATCCCTACCTTGTTAGGGTTGGAAATTTTTAGAATGGTCAAAAAGTGGTCGCAAGATCCTCTTTTTATGGTCACAAGGTTTTTGTCGATTTTGATCCAGTTTTCTAAAAATTCCACAGGCCACGTCTTTCACTTGTTTGAGCTCATATTTTCTATGGTTACTTCTTTTGTGCTCCAAAGTATAGGAAAAATATTAAAAAAAAATAAAATAAAAAAGTTGAAATTTCCCAAAAAAACAACAACAGCCCAAAAAATAGAAAAAAAGAGTGGGACAAAAGAGGAACAATATTTAGAGGAGCACATAGAGAGGACCAAAGTGAGCTGTGTTAGCGTGTGTTGTCTGGTTCCTTGTTTGTGTTGCTGTCTCCATCCACCATACTTGTTTTTCTCACACCTATCACCTTGCTATCCACCATACTTTTGTCACACACCTGGTACTTGGAACACTTTAGACCAGCAACGCGAATAAGTACTTTGGACTATAATTCATCATTACTTTCTGTTAGTGACTTGTGTGCCAGACATACATATTACTCTTTGTTTGCCTTCCAAGCTCCACAAATTCTTCAGATCAGTACAGACAAAGGGCTTTGCAATCTCGGTAGCACTACCTCACAGGTATCATGAACCAGCCGTCGGTTGTACCACCCACTGCTTGTGATGGTAAGAACTTTGAAAGAGCTTGGTAAGGTGCCTCCACTTGCTGTGAAAAGTGACACCACTGCAACCACATAGTCATTTGGTAGGGATAACTTTCACCATTTGTTTCTATTTTTGTGTTTACAATGGCAGGAGGTGAACAGACTAGAGATAACAACCCTAAGGGTTTCAACGAGTGTGTCAGTCAAGAGCAACTACAAGCTGTTGTAAGGGATGCCCAAAAAAGGATGAATGAGGCCGTCAGGAAGGCTATCACTGACGCACTCATTGAACTCAACATTGGCAACATCATGGAGAGGTTGGACAAATGAATTTCCACACTAACCGACAAGGTTACTGAGTTGGAAACATTGGTGGCGGTCAACAACAATGATGTCTCCAGCAGCAACACCAATGGTTTCTTGCCAGAAGACATGGTGCATAATGTTGCTAGAAACATGGATTGAGCAGCCTTTCGACAAGCAAGATTATGACGATGTCTTCGCTGCAACACGACAGGTATGGGTGGTGTCCACCACCGTCAAGGTAATAATCACCGTGTGCCCGATGATCCTTATGCTAAAATTAAGTTCACAATACCATCTTTTTCAGGTCATTATGATGCTGATGGATATCTTGATTGGGAGATGATGGTAGAACAAAAGTTTAGTGCCCACCTTGTACCTGAGTAGCATAGAGTTAGACAAGCTACTAGTGAGTTTAAGGATTTTGCCATTTTTGGTGGAATGGGCTAGCTGCACAGGATGCTTTACCTGGTATGTGGGAAGAACTTAAGGTAGCTATGCGTGATCATTTTGTTCCTCCTTCTTATCATAGAGACTTGCGTAAGAAATTGATGCGCTTAGAACAAGGAGATAAATCTGTACAGGATTACTATGGTGAGCTCCAAAAGGAATTGATGCGTTGTAGTGTTGTGGAGGGAAACGAAGATACCATTTGTCATTTTTATTCGGGTTTGAGGCGTGAGATTCAGGACATTATTGATTATAAAGAATTTAACACTATCAACCAGTTGTTTTAGTTTGCTATGCTTGTAGAAAAGGAATTGCAGGGGCGTGAACAGCAGGGCAAGAGCAAGGTCAGCACCAACACATACACGCCATGCTCGACACCATCTTCGGGGCTGACCAAGCCAACCACTTTTCAGACGCCTCCACCAGCGAGCAAGTGACCAACAGCCTCTGGAGTTTCTGCTACACCTAAGGCACCTCCCGCATGACCTTCAGATTTAGGTAAAAATTCTTTGCAGGTGCCTACCAAGAGTTCCTCATCTGTTGCATCGACGGGACGCACTTCGAGTATTCAGTACCACCGCTGCCATGGCATTGGCCATGTGTGTAGAAGGACTACCCAAGTCAGTGGGCATATATTGCTATAGAAGATGGTTACATCAGCACCTCTAACATTGAGGATGAAGAAGACCAAGATGTAGATGAGGAGGACGGCAAAGTCCTTGGTGATGAGGCCACGGTGTCCTATAGGAGCATCATTGTATAGCGGGTGCTCAGCTCACAAGTCCAGCAACCCGAGAAGCTACAACGCCATAACTTGTTCTAGATTTTCTTCGTCATCAGCGACCGTCGAGCATGTGTCATTATTGATGGAGGTAGCTACAATAATTTGGTGAGTTTTGATTTGGTCAAGAAGCTTGGCTTGACCACACGCCCACACCCACGTCCATACAATATTCAGTGGCTAAATTTTTCTGGTAAAGCAAAGGTAACACAAACTTGCAGAGTTTCATTTTCCATTGGTTCTTATGCTGATTCTGTTGATTGTGATGTGGTACCTATGCAAGCTTGTTCACTCTTATTGGGTCATCCTTGGGAACATGATAATGATGCTACACACCATGGTAGAAGTAATAAATACACTTTTGTGCATAAAGGAAAGAAAATTACTTTGGTACCTTTGACCCCTGCTCAAATTGTACAAGCTGATAGAGAACGCACTGCTTGTTAGTTTGGTTAGTGTGGCTCTTTAGTTAGCTTTTGAGAGCACACTAACTTAGTGTAGTGTTATAGCCATTGTGTGGATAGAAACTATATAAACTAGAATTGTGGTAGGTGGCTTGCATTTTTAATAGCCTAGCACAACACTTGCTTTGCCTCATAGTTGTCTAACTGGTTTGTTAAGTGTTGTTGTAGAATTTTTAATAGGCTATTCACCCCCTCTAGCCATTAGGACCTTTTAGGATGGCGTACATGATCTTAAGGATTTGCGGGTAATGCACCTTGGTGTCCGAGAGAACCTCACTGACAAAGTACACTGGCCTCTAGATCTTGTGGGAGTGCCCGCTTTCTTCTCGCTCGAGAACGAGTGTCATGCTGACCATCTGTGTGGTTGCGGTGATGTAGAGGAGGAGTGGTTCTCCCTTCTTGGGCGACACCAATGTGGGGGCAGTCGATAGGAATGTCTTGAGCTTCTCAAAGGCTTCCTATGCTTCAGTCATCTAGGTGAACTGGTCGGCCTTCTTTAGGAGCTTGTATAGTGGCATGCCATGCTCTCCTAGCCATGTGATAAAGCGGCTGAGGGAGGTTAAGCATCCCATGAGCTTTTGGACTCCTATTAGGTATGTGATGGGGCCTAGATTCTCGATCGTTGTGATGTTCTTTGGGTTGCCTTCGATGCCCAAATCAAAAATGATGAACCCGAGGAGCTTTCCCTTGCAGACCCCAAATAGCACCTTTGGTAAGTGGCTGCTATGTTCTTGAGCCCAAAGGGCATGGTGACATAGCAGTAAGCGTCGAATGGGGTGATGAAGGAGGTGGTGAGCTGGTCGTTCTCCTTCGTCGCGATTTGATGATACCCTGAATATGCGTCCAAGAAGCAAAGGGTTTCGTAACCCATGGTAGAATCGATGACTTGATCAATTCATGGTAGTGGGTAAGGTACCTTTGGATATGCCTTGTTCAAGTTGGTGTAATCCACGCACATCCTCTCGGTCTTGTTCTTTTTCTAAACCATGACTGGGTTGGTGATCTAGTTTAGATGGAAGACTTCCTTGATGAACCCCGCCACTAGGAGCTTGGCGATCTTGTCCCAATGGCCTTCTGCCTTTCATCATTGAAGTAGCAGAGGCATTGTTTGATCGGTTTAGAACTGGGTAGAATATTGAGGCTATGCTCAGTGACCCGCCTTAGGATTATTGGCATATCTGACGGTTTCCATGCAAAGATGTCCCAATTTTGGAGCAGGAAGTTGATGAGCTTGTGCTCCTGCCGGTCGGAAAGACCACAACTAATTCAAACAGTCTTGTTGGTATCTTCGAGGTCAATTTGTATTGCCTTGGTGTCTTCAGTGGGCTTGAAGGCCTTGGCAGACTACTTCCTCATGTTGGATTCAAGCGCGATTTCGGTCGTGGTGGCCTGGATAGTTCATAGCTCTGAGGCTCAAACCACTGCTGCTATGATGTTGAGGTTTTCCTTGTCGCAGGAATGTGCCTGGTGTAGGTCACCGCCAACCATAATGACCCCTTGAGGACTGGGGAGCTTAAGCTTGAGGTAGGCATAATTAGGGATGGCCATGAATTTGGCATAGCATGGTTGGCCCAAAACGGCATGGTAAGAGTTGGGGAGGTCGATTATCTCAAAGTGGAGCATGTCGGTTTAGAAATTTGTTCGTCCCCCAAATGGGACGGGTAAGGTGTTCCGCCCGAGGGGTGATATTTGTGCTCTGAGTATGATCCCATAGATTGGGGCATTCATTGGCCGCATTGCTACTCTAGAGAGGCCTATGTCATCGTGCAATCCCAAGGTGAGGACATTAAGTCCGCTTCCTTCATCCGATCGTTGCACTAATGATGAGGTGAAAATGTCCTAGCGGCAGAATGTGGTTGGCATGATCGGTCCTATCAAAGGTGATCGCTATCTCCAACCATTTCAAGTAGGACAGGGTGGTCTTGGTCTAGGTTGCGGTCATGTTGACCTCCCTCCCCGCTGAAGTTGACTTTAGTTTTGACTCATCATTAGAAGGCTCGCTGATTAGGGGGATCAACTGTCTTGCTATGTTGAATGTCTGGGCGTGGCCCATAAAAATCATTCCATAAATTCACCTGCCATGAACTAGGAGCTCGGGGTTCCCGAATCAGGGGACTCGATCATGATCTCTGGTGTGGAAAGATAGCGGCCCTTCCATCATGGTACACTCTTGGATGTGGCCACCGTAGGCCATTACGTGAGTGTGCCCACCGTCGATGGCGAGAGGAGTGAAAGCATCTAGGCCCCTAGTTGGGTTTCAGTGATTAATGATGACACAAGATTACTGTGACTAACATGTGTTTTGCAGAGGCACTTGAGTTAGGTCATGGTAATGATGATTAACTAGGCAATTATGGTTTTCATGCCCCTATCAATGGAAATTGTTTTGGTTTTCAAAGGGTGGACGACAAGGTTAAGGATAGACTAGTTCTAAGTGTCGTTTGGCATTGGAGAGACACTTATTGTAGTTTATGACTTTGTTTCTTTTCTTTTGGCCATACTATTAAGGGGGGTATGAACTAGTAGCTTGACCTAGATGAATCTAATGGTTTAGGTGTGGTGCACATTTGTCATACTTAGCGCTAGGTAGCTCAAGGATAGCCCATAGATTAGTTGAAGTCGATGTCGTTCACAAAGTTGGTAAAATTTGAGGTGAATGGAGACTTGGATGATGACCAGATGCTAGACCGGACGCACCGGTGCCGCATCTGGTCAGTGTTAGCTCACACAGCTAGGGTGTGTTCATCGACTGGATGCTAGACTGACTCATAGATGCCACATCTGGTCAGTATTAGCTCACATTGTTGGGATTTGCTTTTCGACCAGACGCTGTGGACGTTGTGACCTGACGCGCTAGAGGTAGCGTCCGGTCAACAATAGTAAGCATCTAGAGAAGGAAATTTTTGACCAAACTCATCTAATGGGTGGTGATCAGACGGTAGTCAGTGTCCAGTCTCTAATAATTGGGTTGGCATCATGTAGCCATTGGCCACTGACCGGATGCGTCCGGTTACTTTGACCTGATCCTTCGGTCACCCGAAATGTGCTGAGTTGGACCCCAATGAGTATGTTTTGAAGTGGGGAGTATAAATACCTCTCCTACTCATCCAACTTAGCTCTCTTTCCCATATGTTCAGCAGAGAAACACCTTTGGAGTGCAAGGGAGATCAAGAGCTTAGTGGGGTGATTGAGATTTGATAATCCAAGATTAAGGACCTCATTAGTGCATAGAGAGTAGAAAGTGTGCATCCACCCTTCTCATTAGGATTGTCTTGGTCAAGTGAGAGCTTGTGCTTGCTACTCTTGGTGATCACCATCACCTAGACGGCTTGGTGGTGATTGGGAACTTGGTGATCATCCAGCGGAGCTTGTGGATGGCCAAGTCATGGTGTGAGCGGTTGTGGGTGATTCACCATGATGGAGTGTTAAAGAATTAGCCCATAGAGAGCACTTGATCCTTATGTGGATCAAGGGGGAGCTACACCCTTGCGCGGGTGCTCCAACGAGGACTAGTGGGGAGTGGCGACTCTCTGATACCTTGGAAAAACATCGACGTGTTCCTGTTTCTCTCTTTACTTTGAGCATTTACATTTGAGCAATTCAATTCATGTCTCTATATTCCTAGAATTGACATGCTAGAGTAGGATTGGAACCTAGGGTGCAAAACTCTTGTGCGATAGAACAATAGAAACACTTCTAGGCACAAGGGGTGAAATGGGCTAAGTGTAGGGCTTAATTATTGCAAGAAATTTAGAATTAGCCCAATTCACCCCCCCTCTTGGGCATCTTGATCCTTTCAATTGGTATCGGAGCCTCGTGCTCCTTAAATTTGGCTTAACTGCTCGGAGCAAGATGTCCCACGAGGATGGACCCCTTCCCGTCTTTGAGGGAGATGATTTTCCTTATTGGAAAATTCGCATGGAGGCGTATCTAGAGGCTTTAGATGTTGGAGTGCTTAGAGCTGCCACACAAGGTTTTCCAACACCTAGGGATCCTACTAACCTTCATGGTGATGAGGTTCACTATGAGAAGTGGAATGCAAAGGCTAGAAACACTCACTTTAGATGCCTTTGCAAGGATGTCTTTAACCATGTGTGGAACCACAAAGATGCTCATTCATTATGGTCGGATATTTGTGTGCTCCATGAGGGAAACAAGAGTGAGCATGAGGAATGCTACCACCTTGTAATGAAGAAGCTTAACTCATTTGAAATGCTTCCTAGTGAAAATGCTAAAGAAATGTATTCACGTTAGAATGTTCTTGTAGTGGAAGTCAATGAGCTTGGACTCACTCAAATACAACCATCCGATGTTGTGAGAAAGATTTTGAGTGTCCTCCCCATTGACAAGTATGGGCATATTGTGACGGTGCTTCATCAAAGTGATCTTTCCACTGCTATGCCAACTCAAATATTGGGGAAGATCAATGCACATGAGATGTACATGCACATCACTCCTCAAGATGGCTCCTCTTCTACCAGGAAGAAAGATTTGGCTTTCAAGGCTAGCCAAGAGATGAGGGGCAAAGCAAAAGTTGATCATGATAGCTCAAGTGATGATGAGATTGATGATGCAAGCCTTGCTCTCATGGTGAGAAGAACCACTAAGATGCTCAAGAAGCTAAACAAGAATGGTTTCAAGTTTGATGGCAAGAAAAAAGGAATTTTTTACTAGTACTAGAAGGAAGCCCATCTCCAAAATGGATTGCTACAATTGTGGAGATTTTGGTCATCTAGCTCACCAATGCCCCAAACCTAAGAAAGACAAGTACAAGAAGAAGTACAAGGGCAAGAAAGATGACTCAAGTGATAAAGATGATGAGAAGAAGAAGAACAAACCATACAAGAAGAAGGATGACAAGAAGAAGGAATTTTATAAGAAGAAGAAGAATGGCAAGTCCTATATATTGTTGGTGATTGGCTCACGGACATGCAATTTTCAAGCGGCTCATCCGATGATGAAAGTGAAAATGAGAAGAAGAAGGTGGCCACTCTTGTGATTGGTTCTTCACTACATCCACTGACATCATCATCCTCTACACACCCATGCCTCATGGCCAAGGGTGAATGAAAGGTACAAAATGATGATGATAGCAGTGGTGATCACAATGCTAGTGATGATAAGAATGGTAGTGATAGTGATGAAGAATTTGAATCACCTTCTTATGATGATCTTATCAAATTGTTAAACCAATATACTAAAATCATTAGAACAACAAGAGCTAAAAATGAGAAGCTAGAACTTGTGAATGACTCACTCTTAGCAAAGTATGACATAGCCGAAAAAGCTAATGATGCGCTTAGAGAAGAGAACAAAATTGTGTCATCCAAACTCAAGGAACTCAAAACCTCTAAAAGGGAGCTTAGAGAAAACATGATAAACTTGAGGAGATACGCAATGAGTTCACCACTAGTTACAACTTGCTAAAAGAAGAGTACACCAATCTCAAGGTTAATCATGATAATCTTGTTCTTTCTCATGAGTTATTGCCAAATGAGCCACATGATGCTACTAACAATGTTGTTAAGATTGATATAGCCACATCATGTGATGACTTAATTGTTGAGAGCATTGAGCAAGGTTCTATTAGCAAAGGCAAGAAAGTGGTTGAACTCAACAACAATGATGATTATGTCAAGCTCAAGAATGAAAATGAAAAGCTCAAGAAGGATCTTGAAAAGCTATCAACCACTAACACAATTGTGAAAGAGAATCTTGACAATAATCATGATATGACACTTGAGAATGAGATGCTTAGAGAAGAGAACAAGAAACTCAAGATGGAGAAGAACCATGATGAACTTAGAGAAGAAAACAAGAAAATTAAGTTGGAGAAAGAGCATCTAAAGACCGGTTTGAGCAAGTTCACAAGAGGCCAATATCTTCAAAGTGAGCTACTTATGAACACCATGATGAAGATGGATAGAAGTGGCATTGGGTTCTTGGCAAATCAAGAGAAGAAAGCTCAAGTTCAACATCCATGACAATACAAGTCAAAGCCTAAGCCAAAGGGATGCTTTGAGTGTGGACAAGAATAGGCCTAAGCAAATTTGGGTTGCTAAATCACTAGTTGAGAAAGTCAAGGGCCCTCATCAAGTTTGGGTCCCTAAACAACAAGCATGATCTCTTGTGTGTGTAGGTGAACTACAAGACTGGTGGAAGTCATTGGGTTATTGATAGTGGTTGTACTCAAAATATGACCGGTGATCCTCGTATGTTCACCTCACTAGATGAAGAAGTAGATGGTCAAGAAAGGATTACATTTGGTGACAATTCAAAGGGCAAAGTACAAGGGTTAGGCGAAGTTGCAATATCAAATGATCACTCAATATAAATGTGCTATATGTTGCTTCCTTTGAGCTTCAACTTGCTATCCGTTGGTCAATTGTGTGATCTTGGTTTTCAATGTTTGTTCACCTAGAAGGAAGTGGTTGTGTCAAAGAAAGATGATCATCAAGTTATATTCAAGGGCTTTAGATACAATAACCTATATCTAGTGGATTTCACCTCCAAAAATGCAAATTTGATGACATGCTTATTTACCAAAACATCACTTGGGTGGCTTTGGCAAAGAAGACTTGCACATGTTGGGATGAGTTCACTCAAGAAGTTAATGAAAAATGAGTTGGTGAGAGGTTTGAAGGATGTGAAATTTGAAAAAGGACAAGCTTTGTAGTGCACATCAAACCAACAAGTAAGATGCAAACACTCATCCAACCAAAGCTTACATGTCAACAACAAGAGTGCTAGAGCTTCTCCACATGGATCTATTTGGACCAACAACTTACAAGAATTTGGGAGGCAATGTCTATTGTCTTGTGATAGTTGATGACTATTCTAGATACACTTGGGTGTTCTTCCTTCATGACAAGACCAAAGTGGCCGAGCATAAAATGAATTTGAAGTGAAGCTCAAGAAGATAAGAAGTGTCAGAGACCTAATACTGGGGTACCTAATGAGGTGGAACTAATGACCATCGAACGTTGACACTTCCGACTAGACGAGAACGCTACTGTGTCTTTTGTCCAAACGACGGAAGACTGGTTCCGCCTTGCCCGACCCTTGAGGGCTAGGCTCTGCCTCGCTCGACCCCTAATGGCTAGGCTTTGCCTCGCCTGATGTCCGAGGGCAGGCTCTGCCTTGCCCTATGGCCAAGGGCCTCCTCCGCCTCGCCCGATGACCGAGGGCAGACTCCACCTCGCCCGACGGCCAAGGGCCTCCTCTGCCTTACCCGACGGCCGAGGGCAGACTCCGCCTCACTCGACGAGTAGACCCTATGCCTTCATAAGGATGAGCATAGGGTACGACATGACATTTGAGTCAAACACAGCACCAAGGACCATGCCCTACGCTGTGGTAGGAAAAGTACCACCAGGGTACGACGGGATGGGCGCTTTAGACCATTCTGGCATTATGGAGTCTGAATAGTGTTGTAGGCACTGCCTTCAGCCCTTAGACATAGAACCTGACATAGACATACGACAACCACTACAGTCCAGGAAGAGACTCACGCCCTCTACAGTGACTAACATATTGTCACCGCACTGCCTGCTCCCCATAGGGCCACAGGTCAACACCCTTGTTCGACACGCTGCCCGAAGGGGCGGGACGGGACATGGCCACTTGCTGATCCAGTAAGGGCATGGTGTCGCCAGGACATGGGCACTCGGCAAATGTGCCAATCCCTGACACTGTTTGGCCATGTTAGCAAGGCTGGCTCAGCGGAAAAGGAGGGCCCAACACCTTTGAAGGGGCTTCTTAGCTTCTGGTTTTTCTCCCATCTATAACACCTACTCCCCCCTTGGTCTATAAAAGGGAGGGTAGGGTGCCTCACTAAAGGGACGGAAGGCGAACGAATAAGTTGAACACACACAACACTTCACACATGACTGAGTAGCGACCAAGCTCTCGGTGACCTTTTTTGATCACTCCATCAGAGACTTGGTACTCATCCCTCTCTCAACCATTTGTAACCCCCTACCACGAACCATTTTCAATACTAATAACATGAGCAGCAACAATAGACTGGATGTAGGGATGTTCAACCCGAACCAGTATAAACCTTGTGTCCTTTAGTGCACCATTCGGGCCTAAGGCGCAACAATCATAAATTTACTGGCCGGTGTTTGTTAGAAACATCGACAGTTGGCACACTAGGTAGGGGCCTTTGTGAGTTTCAAATCAAGCTGTGGATGGCTAACCACATAATCAGCTGGGTTCCGGGTGCACACGTGCATTTTGGTGACCTAGACTTCATTGTTACACTAGGAGGAGAGTTGGCGCTGGCCCACGTGGCCGTCTAGTCTTTTCCCTCTGTCAACGTCAATAATGGAAGGCTTGAGTGCCAGCCCGGCTTCTCCCTTGGACCATAGCCATCCAAGGAGGACCCGCGCCGCCTCACCCTCTCTCTAGAACACTCTGCACGGAGTGGCCCGACCATGTTTTCGTTCGGTATCCGCAATGCTGCGGCGACCGTTAGCCACCTTGTGGCACAACACACGATCCTGTCCCCCTCGAACAATGAGTTCGAAGGGATGATTGAGAGTGCTATAGAATCCCTCCATGTCCTCCTTGTGGAGGGGCTAGGGTCGGACTCTAACTCTGACTCTAGTAGGGGAAGCCATCATCCCTCCTAGGAATGTTTCATGGCGGAAACCTCCGAGGGACATGTTGAAAGCATCTCCGTGGAGGAGACTACCTCAGGAGGCAACCATGGCAGTGTAACCGAGAGAGGGACAGTCGCCCCACCTCATGTTGGGGTGGAGCAGCTAAGAGCCCGAAAGTGGGAGATAGATGAGGCCGGACAACAACTTGTTCGGGAGTACGAGAAGATCGATGAGGAGATTAGGCGCTGCAGAGATGGAGGGCACACACGCGCCGTGGCCTACGATGTAAACCGAAGGATCATCGCCGATGATGACACCCTTCCCCACTTTGCTCGGGCAAGCCAGAACATCGCTGCCGCAACGGCCTTGCTCCATGGCCTTCCAGAGGCTACGACGCCCAAGGATCGATGGGCCCACCGTGAAATCCACACGTTACTTGAGCGTGCGGCAGCACAACAGGCGGAGAGCTCATTGTCTCAATGATGCAAGCCCGACACTAGCCAACGTACCCCCTTGGTGCATCCCGCTAGGGATGCGTCGGTCCACCAAACGACGCAAGGCGGCGGGCAGTGCGCTGCAATCCCAGTACATCAACGTCTCTGCCATGACCGTGATGTGCGTAGCACCATCGATGCCCGCAGGCGCGCCTATGGTGACACAAGGGAAGGAGCTCGCCATGGCTATCATCCTCAACGTGGTGGATGCTACAATAGCAGCGAGGACTGGAGCCTGAGCCCTGGCTTGCTAGGCCCTCAGGCCTTTGGCCGGCACATCCTCAACGTTGCGTTCCCACCAAGGTATCGACCACCTACCAACATCCCTAAGTACTTCAGGGAGACAAACCCCGAGCTTTGGCTAGAAGACTATTAGCTTGCCTATCAAGCCAGTGGTGCAGATAATGATGACTTCATTATCCACAACCTTTCACTATTCTTGGCTGATTCGGCTCGGGCATGGTTGGAACACCTGCCGTCCAACGCAATCTAGAGTTGGGCGGATATGAAGGAGATCTTTGTGGGGAACTTCCAAGGCATGTACAAATGCCCTGAGAACCCATGGGACCTCAAGAAATGTCACCAAAAGGCCGATGAGACCCTTCGTGGGTACATCCGATGCTTCTCCCGATAGTGCAATGAGCTTCCCAATGTTGCCGACACCGACGTGATAGGAGCCTTCCTGTCCAGAATGACCTATGAGTCCTTGGTTCACAAGCTAGGATGCAAGGGCCCATGGACTACCAAGGAGCTCCTGGACATTGCCACCAGCCACACCTCAGGAGAAGAGGTGGTTGGAGTGATCTTTGATCGCCTCGAGGGCAAGGCATGGTAGGACGAGGGTGCTGGCAAAGGCACCTCCAATCGTTTCGCGAAAAGGAAAAACAAGAAGCAACGGCGCAAGGACCCACTCGTGGCTACTGCTGATCGCAAGGGTGGTCGGAAGCCCATGGAGGGCACTTTGAACCACTTTGAGAAAATGCTTGAGGGGCCATGCCCAAACCATGCCTTCCCCATAAAGCATCTGCTCAACGACTGTGGCCTCATGCGAAAGTTCTTGGCCGGAAGTGCCAACAAGGGGGAGCAGGGGAAGGAACCCGCCCCCACTACCAACGACACTGAGGAGAAGGACGATGGCTTTCTAATGCCAGATGGCTGCCTCATGATCTTTGGAGGATTAATGGCCTATGACTCCAAATGTCATCAGAAGGTCATACGCCGCCAAGTCTACACGGCCCAACCGGCCACACCTCTTTTTCTCCGATGGTCGGAGTTCGGCATAACCTTCGATTAGACCGACCATCTGGAGCCGTCCCGCACCCAAGAAGGTATCTGCTTGTTGTTGGCCCGATCATCGGCCCAAAGCACCTCACCAAAGTTCTGATGGATGGAGGTAGTGGCCTCAACATCATGTACGCAAAGACGCTCGACGAAATGGGTGTCGACCGAACGCACCTCCACCCAATCCGAGCGCCTTTCCATGGTGTTGTCCCTAGAAAGCAGGCCATGCCACTCGGATAGATCAATCTACCCATTACCTTTGGGGATCAGTTCAATTACAGGACTGAAACCCTCACCTTTGAGGTAGTAGGGTTCCCTAGAACCTTCCACACCATCCTAGGACGTCCATGCTATGCGAAGTTCATGGTCATCCCCAACTACACATACCTCAAGCTAAAGATGCCAGGCCCACATGGGGTCATCACTGTCGGCACCTCCTTCCAACAAGCCTACGACTGCGAGGTTGAGTGCTACGGCCATGCCACAACAATCATTGCCTCTAGGGAACTCACCGCCCTCAAAGAGGAGGTCATCGAAGAAGCGCCCGACGCGAAGAAATCAACTGGGTCGTTCGAATCGGTAGAGGGCACCAAGGAGGTCCTCATAGACCCTAGCAACTCCAAGGGTAAAATAGTATGCATTGGTACCGTGCTCTCCTCTAGATAGGAAAGCGCGCTTGTTGACCTCCTCCACGACAATAAAGACATCTTTGCGTGGAAACCCTTGGATATGCCAGGCGTCCTAAGGGAGGTCACCGAGCATACCCTGAAAATCCACCTGGCTCCAAGCCAGTGAAGCAACGCTTGCGCCGCTTCGATGAGGAAAAGCGCAGGGCCATCGGTGAAGAGATAGCAAAACTATTGGCCACCGAATTCATCAGGGATGTTCACCACCCAAAGTGGTTAGCAAATCCCATTCTTGTATGAAAGAAGAGTGGGAAATAGAGGATGTGTGTCGACTACATGGGTCTCAACAAGGCATGCCCAAAGGACTTGTTTTCTTTACCACACATAAACCAAATAGTCGATTCTACCACAGGGTGCGAAACCCTCTGCTTCCTTGACACGTACTCCGGCTACCACCAAATCATGATGAGAGAGTTCGACCAACTCGCAACGTCTTTTATCTCCCCTTCGAAGTGTTCTGCTACATCTCAATGCCGTTCAGTCTGAAGAACGCTAGGGCAACTTACTAGCGTTGTATGCTCAACTGCTTTGGGGACCTCATCGGGCAGACCGTTTTGGCCTACGTTGATGACATCGTAGTTAAGTCCAAATGGGCTGACCACCTTGTCACCGATCTTGAACAAACCTTTGCAAAACTCTAGGCAAATGGCATCAAACTCAATCCTGAGAAGTGTGTTTTCAGGGTCCTAAGGGGCATGCTGCTTGGCTTCATCATCTCTGAGCATGGCATCGAAGCCAAACCAGAGAAAATCTTAGCCATCACAAGGATGGGCCCAATCTAGAACATAAAGGGGGTTCAGCGGATCATGGGGTGCCTCGCTGCCCTTAGCCGATTCATCTCATGCCTCGGCGAATGATGACTCCCCCTTTATCGACTCCTAAAGAAAGCTGACCGCTTCGAGTGGATTGCCGAGGCCCAGGAGGCACTTGACATGGTCAAGCTACTTCTAACAAAACCCCAGGTCCTAGTTCCTCCAAGTAATAGAGAATCCCTCCTCCTATATGTGGCGGCCACCACGCAAGTGGTTAGCACTACCCTAGTGGTAGAGCAGGAAGAAGAAGGGCATGCCCTTAGGTTGTAGTGCCCTATGTACTTCATCAGTGAGGTACTATCCGACTCCAAAACCTGCTACTCCCAAATCCAGAAACTCCCATACGCCATCCTTATCACCAAGAGGAAGCTATGCCATTACTTCGAGTCACACCCTATGACTGTCATAACATCTTTCCCCCTCGATGAGGTCATCCATAGCCAGGACACCAAGGGAAGAACCACAAAGTGGGCACTCAAGCTGATGGATCAAGGCATCATGTATGCCCCCCGAACAACGATCAAGTCCCAAGTGTTGGCTGACTTCATCGCAGAGTGGACCGAGGTCTAGATGCCACCAGCAGTCATCGATCAAGTGTGCTGGACAATGTACTTCGATGGGTCACTAATGAAGAAGGGCGCTGGTGTGGGTTGGTCTTCGTATCACCCCTCGGGGTCCACATGAGGTTCATGGTTCGGCTCCATTTTCCCTCATCAAATAATGTGGCCGAATACGAGGCACTCATCAACGGCCTACGCATCACCATCGAGTTGGGCATCTGATGCCTCGACATTTGGGGTGACTCTCAGCTGGTCATTAACCAAGTCATGAAGGAGTCTAGCTGCCATGATGCCAAGATGGCTACATACTACCAAGAAGTTCGACGGCCTCAAACTTAATCATGTCCCGAGGCGCCTCAATGAGGCGGCCGACACACTCACGAAGGCAGCATCTAGTCGAGAGCCGATGCCAATGGGCGTGTTCGCCAACGACCAACATAAACCCTCGGTGTGCTATGAGGGGTCGGAACAGACTAATGATGGCCCATCTGATCTAGCCCTGAGGGCTGACCAACCACCGCTCCGCTTGGCCTCGGTGTCATGGAGCTTGAAGAGGATCCAGCGATAGAGCCTGACCCTCTGGATGACTAGAGAACGCTCTACCTCGACTACCTCCTCCATGACATGCTGCCTATGGACATGATGGAGGCTCGATGGCTCGCACATCGCACCAAATCCTTCATTCTTGTAGAGGGAGAACTCTACAAATAGAGCCATACCAGGTTCCTATAGCTCTATATCCCCGTCGAATAGGGAAAACTTCTGCTAAGCGACATCCACGGTGGGGTCTGCAGTCACCATGCCGTGCCTAGAACCTTAGTTGGGACACATTCCAATAGGGCTTCTACTAGCCCACTGCGATAGCTGACGCTAAGCAAATCGTATGCACCTGCGAAGGGTGCTAGTACTACACTTGACAAACTCACCTCCCGGCTCAGGCACTCTAGATGATCCCCATCATGTGGCCCTTTGCTGTCTAGGGGCTTGATCTGGTTGGGCATCTCAAAAAGCACCAGGGGGCTACACCCACTTGCTTGTCACTATAGACATGTTCACAAAATGGATCAAACTGGCCCATCTCTGTGATCAAGTCTGAGCAAGCTGTACTATTCTTCCTCTACATCATCCATCGCTTTGGACTACCAAACTCCATCATCATAGACAACAGCACGCAATTCACCGGTAGGAAATTCATTCAATTCTACGATGAATAACACATCTGAATCGATTGGGCAGCCGTCATGCACCCCGAACAAATAGATAGGTCGAGCACACAAACAACATGCTCCTACAGGGTCTCAAGCCTAGGATCTTCAACCGGCTAAATAAGTTCAGCGCGTGCTGGGTCGCTGAGCTCCCGGCGATGCTCTAGAGCCTAAGGACAACTCCCAGCCAAGCCACTAGCTACACACCTTTCTTCATGGTCTATGGTTCTGAGGCCATTCTCCCAACAGACCTCGACTATGGAGCATGAAGAATCAGAGCATATGACGAACAGGGAGCCAAGGCATCCCACCAAGACGCCATGGACCAACTAGACAAAGCTCACAACATCGCCCTCCTCCGTTCGGCCAAGTACCAGCAGGCATTGTGATGGTACCACAGCCGACGGGTGTGGGACTGAGCCTTCAACATTGGGGACCTTGTCCTCTGCCTCATGCAGAGCAACAAGGACTGCCACAAGCTCTCCCCACCCTAGGAGGGGCTATACATTGTCGCGGAAGTACTCCACCTAGGCTCCTACAAGTTGAAAACCATCAACGGCGAGGTCTTCACCAATGGCTGGAACATTGAGCAGCTATGTCATTTTTACCCTTAAATAAACGCATACTTTTTCTTATTAGTTTTTGTCTATACAAATCCCCGATCTTTAGTGACATCCGACCCCTGCAAATTGCAAGGGTCGAACCTTGCTCGGGGGCTAATACAAATGATACAAGTACGTTTATCTTGCAAACACTTCCTATGTTACCTTTGCAAACATTCTCTAAGTTTTCCACCCTTCTAGTAACAAGTCCTAAAGGCTAGGATTTTAGGAACAAATTCTGAGTACAACTGGTAGGACTGCAGGAAACCCACACCCCAGCGACTACGACCTCCTTGCTCACCAGCGTGATCAGAACTGTTTTACCCACACTCCTAGCCTTTACAACCTGAGCCACGAGAAGGGTCAAAGGGCACTGAAACCACTTCCACAAAGAGAGGAAGCTGAAAAGACTGTTTGCCATAACAAAAGATGAAAAATTGTTCATTGTTCATTCTTTGCACAAATTCGCCACTTACAAAGTGATTTCATCATGAAAAGGATTGTTCACTCGGGGGCTCCCCCATAAACTTATTCAATTACAGTCTATGCCTAGCTTTGCTATGAGTACTACATCGGCGACATCCTACCGTTCCGTGAGATCCTTGAAGGCACCGGCCTTTACAAACGTTGAACACCACGTCGGCGACTGTGGTGCCTTCTGTTGGGGCACTTAGGGACTACGCCATCATCATCAGCCATGACCCTGATGACGGCACCCCCACCAGGGCATCTAGGGACTACGCCATCATCATCCGCCGTGACCTTGATGACAATGCCCCCGCTAGGGCATCTAGGGACTATGCCATCGTCATCAGCTATGACCCTAACAACGGCGCCCCCACCAGGGCGACCAGGGACTACGCCATCATCATCAGCTGCGACCCCAACAATGGTGCCCCTGCCAGGGCATCTAGGGACTATGCCATCATCATTAGCCACAACCCTAACAACGACATCTAGGCGGGGGCGTCTCCCACCAAGGAAAGGCCACAATAGACGATGGCAAGGCCGACGATGCTTGGTACCCTCTAGTGCTCCTCCTCCTTCGGCAGCAGTGGCCCCTTCTCGACAAAGGCGGCCTACACCATCTCATCTACATTGGATGACCCCCAGCTCGACATCGCGCTCTAGATTCACTAGTGGATCTGTGAGCTTTTCTCTCCCTAGCATTACCCTCTCTCACTTAGGATCCACAGCGATGCACGAACTCATTTGGTGGAAATGGAGGAGAAGAGATAGCAGCTTTGAAGCAGGCGAAGGGGTGGGGCGAGAACTCCCCTCCCCCTCCCTATTTAAGGGAGAGGCATAGCAACTAGGGAAAGGCGAAAGGTTGGGACAAAAAACTCTTTGTCTTCCCCTATTCATTATAGGTGGGAGATCAATGCTTATGGGAATCCAAGGGGATGCACCTGGACCGACAGAATGCACTCTAACAGACAAGATGTTGCCTAGGAGTGGCCCTCCACTAATGCACGCTGAGCGCGGGAACCAGGGGACACCCATGTGCAGATGACTCTCCGCTTCCCTAGGCAGGACTGTAGAATGACCCGATGAGGGAGGTCCCATCGGGCCTCCTAGGTCAATCGAACGCCCTAGGCGAAACAACGAATGAACGGTCGTAGAAAGATAAGCACCTCGGTTTCCTTGCTTTGCGCATTAATTTCATTACCGAGTTTTCGACCCCAGCAACGGCAGGGGCACAGACATCACTCAGGGGCTGATGAGAGTGTCTACTTGTTTAGACATCCTACTCGCCCGCCCCCTTATGTTTAAAACTGGAAGCACGGCATGTGGGTATAAAACTTTGAGTACAACTAGATGAACTGTTAGACCCTACGCCCCGATGGCTATGGTGTTTTTGTTCACCAGCATAATCGAATTCACAGTTCCCCACACCATAAGCTTTGGCTCCCAACTTCCCGGGAGGGGTTTGGGGGAGCCCTCCTATAGAATCTCCTTCGAGGAGAAACTGTTAGGTTACTTAAAAATCAATTGAATGACTTGAATCACCACCAAGAGACAGAAACGAAAAATGGCAGTGTTTATGCAGGTTACACTGACCTCATCGCAGACGTCGGATCCGAACCCCATACAGAGAAAATTGGTCAAAGCTTGCCATCGCTCACACCACCAGGGTAACATTATTGACCCCCCACTTTTGTTTCAATTAAATTATACGCTAAATCCATACATCCAAACGTTACATGTGCAAATCCCTACATCCCAACGCTTCATGTCACGTCACAAAGTGGTAGCCGCCTCATTCAATATGAGCGGTGGCCGACCGAGGTTCGAAGGCCAGCCTATGAAGGGCTCGAGGCCACCCCACGTCAAACAGAGCTAGGGGAGAAAAAACAGAGATGAGCCCTAGTGGCCTTGCCCAACCTCGCTCAGAAGCGGACAGGGACATCTTGACCTTTCTCGTTCGATTCTAACCCCGAGCCAAACCCATAGAATCTCCATCGAGGAGAGGCCAACGGGCCACCTGAGCCTATCGAATGGCTCAGGCATCTACCGGGAGGTGGGTTAAGAAGTAGTGAAATGTCACATGAGGGCTCTACCGACCCTGTTAGCGAATGATGGACCTAGATTTCACACAAACATACCCATTAGTGAGCTCATTGAGCGCGACACTCGAGCCATCAAGGCAAGTATCGTCAACTCAGCCCCTCCAGTTGTGAAAACCGAGGATGGGGTAACACGCAAAACATGGCAGCCCCTATCAGACCCTAAGGGGCTCAGGGGCTCGAGCCACTCGATCTAAGATCGAGAGACTAAGGTTCGAAGGCTGACCCACGAAGGGTCTAGGGCTACCCCGCGTCGAACAAGAGCTAGGGGAGAAAACACAGATGCACCTCAGCGTCCTTTGCCCAATCTACATTGAGGCAGATAGTGTCATCTCAACCTTCTAGTTCAATCTAGCCCCTAGCCGAGCCCATAGAAACCCCATTGAGGAGGAATCTGTTGGAAGGCGGGGCAAGGAGCAACGGAATGCCACCCAAGGGCTTTGCCTACTCTGTCACAAAGCGATGGGATCGGATTCTGCCCAAACATCCCCGCTAGCAAGCTCATGAAGCATGTCACTCGAGCCATCGAGGCAAGTAATGTCGCCTTAACCAGCGATAAGACCAAACGCACGGTCACGCAGCGATTGCCAAAATCCTAAGTAAGGGGTACGAGCGAATACAAACATAAGTTCATTTCCCTTGCTTCGGTCTCTAGTAACATCCGACCCTAGCAACCGCAAGGGGTCGGATCTCACTCGAGGGCTGATAAAGGTACAGGTACCTCCTTTCTTTTTTCAAAAAAGTCATTACATCAGACCTCTTCCTCGCATCAAGACTGGCCGCAAGGTTTGGGGGAATAGATTGGCAAGACCGCAAAAGGCCCACGCCCAGACGGCTATGGTAATTTTGCCCACCAGCACAATCAAAATTTCCCCTAAAACACCTCAGGCCCTACGGTCTTAACAAACGGAAGGGTCGATCACGTAAATCTTTTTTCATCACAAAAAGGGAAGAAGGTGAGATCAAAATAATCGAAACAAAATTGTGAAATGAAGCCACGAATCCGTGTTTAGACACAAAAGAACCGACACTTGTTCACATATTACAGATAAATGTTTATCGAACTGATTCAACTAACTACTTCCATGGAGGGAGAACCATTTCTTTCAGCCTATTCACCAGGTTCCACGCAAGGGGAGTCACCACCTTCTCCATCTCATCCAGCTCAACATCTTCATAGATAGGCGTGAAGCCTTGGCTCATTACCTCCAAGTTGATCTCCTGGTCATAATGAGAATGGGCAACGGCGAAGGCCTAGGTAATCCCGACGTGAAAGGCATCCTCCTCAAGTTGGCCTACCTGCGCCGTGATACCCGCGGCACGAACTGCAAGCGAGCTGGTTCCCTCTAGCTGCACCACCCTTAGGGCGTTGATGACCACCCTGATAGCGGCTTGCAGAAGGTCGTGCTCATCACTCTCGGTCTAAAGGATCCCTCGCACTTCGGCGAGCTCCTTGCCTAGCCTAGCTGAGACACTCTTGGCATCCAACCTCTGGCTCACCGTGGCTCCAAGATTCGCCTAGAGGGAGTTGACCACCTGACGCGCCTCGTTGCGCTCTCAAATGGCCTGGTCGTGCTCCTCACGGGCCGTGCCATGCTCCGAGCGACGTCTTTCTTCGGTTTGGTGCAGCTCATCCCGCTCTTCGCGCAACCAGGCGATCACCTCGGTGCCCCAGTCCACCCTCTACTGCAGGGCCGTGGACCTATCCTCGGCCTTTCGCCTGAGATCCCGCTCTGTCTCTAGCTCAGCCAAGACCTCAATGGCTCGCTCACTGGCTGCGGCATCCTTCTAGAGTAGCTCATCCCACTCCTTTCGGATCCTGGCGGCCGCCTCCTCATCCAGCTTCACCCTCGCCGACAAGTCCTGTCGCACCCAATTTTGCAAAGCAAAACCAAGTACTCATATATGTGCGCCCAGGATGTCCAAACACACACATATATCACAAATTGTAATAATATCAAAGTAAAGTACTTATTACATCGCATATCTCATCATAAAAGTTAATACAAAGTTTGCTCAATGGCAATATTATTACAAACACAGCGGAAATAACTAGCCCAACTGCCACAGGGACTCCAACTGGTGAACGTCTTCCTAGTAGTCCTGGACATCCTCCGGAAACTTGTCATATCCATTATCTGTTACCCATCCGGGATTTTCATTGATGTAAAGCAAGTGTAAGCTCACCATGCTTAGCAAGTATAACAAAGGGATCTATGAGGCTCAAATAGGCTTGACACTGTTTGACTGCGGTTCGCAATTTTAGTTGATTAATTTTTAGCAACCTGAATCACTACTTTAATGAACAGTCCCAATTCCCAAGTGGTATTAAAGTATCATCAAGTTTTATCTCAATTCCCAACCATCCATCATCCACAGTAACCACTAATCTCGAAGGATCCAGACCGCTCGTATCCGTGAGCACGGCTGTTATAACAGGTTAATTATTTCTGCAGAAATTGTACATCTTTACCCACCGAGCCGTGATTCCCAATGCCGGGGTTCGCGAGACCCACTACACCTCTTCCAAGGAAGTGTGGCAGAGTTTCACTATGAAACCCTTAGCTAGTTGCACTAACAGGTCGTAGCTACAAGGAATGGCACACGTGGGCATCGCAGCACGGTGCACACCCAAACAGAAAAAGGAAAGATACCCTCTTACCCCTTACTGGAGCTACAGACGAGCTAGTACAAACTAGATAATAGGTTAAAGTCAGAGCCATTTGACACTCGGGGTTGTACGGTCCCTCCTGGGTTGCCGCTTCAGGATAAAGTCCTTATGGAGAGGCACTAGAGTACTCAACCCCGTACTCCAGCCCCCTATCTGTTGCTAAAAAGTTCCATTTTATCACATTGCATATAGTCTTTAAGTATGTTTATCAATTACTTCATGTTAAGCGCTGCAGCATCTATCCAAAATGCCTACCCAATAAACCCAGGTATCAAGGATATGTGGTACAATGAATCATCTAGGTAACGTCCTTAAAGGCAATTCAAATTAAACACATGCATGAATGTAAGTGGTAGTAGTTCATAGGTAACAAGGGGTCTTTGGTACACTTGCCTTCCTCAAAGTCGTCCTAGGGAGTACTGCTGATCCTGCTGGGGGTCCTCAGTCACCTCGAATGGCTCACCCTCTAATCGTGATCCAATCATCAATCAAGCATCATTCCAATCATTACATGCATACAAGATAGAACTCTATTAGAACAGTACACCAAACAGTGAAAACATATGTTGAAAAACTTACAGATCTGTTCTACGCATTTCTACGAACACATGAGTGAAAGAATCACTCAAATCGGACTTAAAACGTGAAAGTTATGCATGAAATAAGATGTAATGGCAATTCTGTAAATAAACTAACCTATTTTCGAATTAAAATAATTAAAAATCTGAATTTAAATGAAATCTGGACCAGGCTTACTATTTCTAGAAACTCCAGGGACTTGAATGAATAAAAACAGGGTTGAAAAATAATTATTTTGAACTAATCAGGACTGTGGGTTGATTCACTAAAAACCGAGGGGCTATTTTGTAAAACAGGCGTGGCTTTGACTGGGGGTTTGACCCGGGCTGCTGACTGAGCGCCACGCGGCAGCCAGGGACTGGTGCGGTGCACCACGCGGCTTGGTGGACTGGCTGACGCGGCACGGTGCGCCGGGTCCACGAGTCTACGGTGGACCGGCCACTTAACCCGAAGGGGTACGCAATCTCAGCCCTCCAGAACAGATCTGACGGCGGTGATTGGTCGTGGGGGTGAAAAGAGTAACCGGCCGGCGGCTACAGTGCCGGCACGGCGGTCAGCCATGGGCGACGGCGGACAGCTCACCGGTGTCCGCGGTTCCGGCGTTCTAGCGCACCAGCTGACGAACTGAGCGCAGAGGAAGATGGAGAAGCTCACCGTGACTCGTATTGGGGTGGTCGTGGCGTCCGGAAGGGCTCCGAAGCGGGTCGTCGACGGCGGCCGCGATCTGGAGAGAGAGGGAGGGCGCGGGTGAAGGCGAAATCGACCAAAACGTGACCAAAAACCAGAGGTGGAGGTACCTACGGGCGCGGGGGAGTACGGCGGTGCTTCGGGTGGCTTCGGCGACGAGGATAGTGCTCGGGGAGGGGGAGTTCGCCGGCGGCAGTGGTGAGCTTCGAGCGGCGGTCGTCCAGGGAGGAGGGAGGCGCTCGGTTGGGGCTTTATAGGCCGGCTGTGCGCAGAGAAAAGGAAGGAGAGCGGGCGGGATTGGTCACCTGCCATGTGCGGGTGACGGCGGTGGCCTTCCATCCGAGCAGCGCTGACGGCGGCCGGAGAAAGGAAAGAACCGGGGAGGAAAAAGGAAGCTCGGGGAAGAAGAAAGGAAAGAAGAAAGGGCGCTGACCGGTGGGGCCGGAGTGCAGCGAGAGAGAAAGGGAGAGGGCGAGCGACGTGGGTGGCCAGCTGGGCCGCGTGCGAGCTGGCTGCGCTGGTGGGCCGGCAAACCGGGCCGCGCGGGGCAGCCACCGAGTGGGCCGCGCCAGGCAGGGCAGGCCGGGAAAGGGGGAGGGAGAAGAAGGCCGGGCTAGCTGGGCCAGAAGGTGACTTTCTCCCTTTTTTTTTAAATCAAATGTTTATCAAATTCTATTTTCTCCATTTTCATTTTTAAGCCAAATTCAAATAAGTTTTGAATACAAATTTCAAATCTTCTAGCCCTACACTCAATCAAAACCCAAATGATTCGGCATGAATGCAACAAACAAGTTTCTAAACTTATAGTTTATTTTATTTATTCAATATTTATTATTTGGCCTAAGTTAAGAATACCTAGAAAATGTAATAAATGCTAAGAATTAATTGCTAATTTGTGGTAAAAATTTTTGGGTGTTACAAACCTACCCCCCTTAGAATGAATCTCGTCCTCGAGATTCGGATGGTTCAAAGAGATTGGGATAGTCAGTTCTCAGATCTTCCTCTCTTTCCCACGTTGCCTCATCCGCTGAGTGTCTGTTCCACTGAACCTTGCACATTCTTATTATTTTGCTCCTTGTGATTCTCTCCGCTGTTTCCAGGATTCTCACTGGATATTCTTTGTATGATAGATCCCCTCGGATATCCAGTTCTTCCAAGGGTAGTTGTTCCTCAGGTACTCTCAAACATTTCTTAAGTTGCGACACATGGAAGACATCATGAACACCTGAGAGCTGCTCTGGTAATTCTAGCTGGTAGGCAACTTCTCCTCTCCTGTTAATGATCTTGAATGGCCCCACATACCTAGGTGATAACTTTCCCTTGGTATGAAATCTCTTTACTCCCTTCATGGGTGAAACTTTGAGATAGACAAAGTCACCAATTTCAAATGCCAAATCTCTTCTTCTCGTGTCCGCATAGCTTTTCTGTCGGGACTGTGCAACCTTTAGGTTTTGCCTTATCGTTTGCACTTGTTTTTCTGCCAGTTGCAAAACATCTGGTCCAAAAACTTGGCTTTCCCCCGTTTGATTCCAAAACAATGGTGTTCTGCACTTCCTGCCATACAATGCCTCAAACGGTGCCATTTTAAGACTCTTTTGGTAGCTATTATTGTAGGAGAATTCGGCATAAGGTAAACTCTTATCCCAACTTGTCCCATACTGCAGAGCACAAGCTCTTAGCATATCCTCTAAGATCTGATTTGTCCTTTCGGTCTGTCCATCTGTTTGAGGATGGTAAGCTGAGCTGAAGTTCAACTTCGTATCCATTGACTCATGCAATTTCTGCCAAAAATGTGATGTGAACTGTGTACCCCTATCCGAAACAATCTTCTTTGGTACACCATGAAAACATACAATCCTTTCCATATATAACTCTGCTAACTTTGCACTCGAATAAGTTACCTTGACCGGAATGAAATGGGCCACTTTTGTCAATCGGTCAACAATCACCCAGATAGAGTCAAATCCTTTCTGTGTACGGGGTAATCCAACTATAAAGTCCATTCCAACTTCTTCCCATTTCCACTCGGGTATCTTCATAGGCTGTAGTAAACCTGCTGGCCTCTGATGTTCTGCTTTCACTCTTTGGCACGTGTCACATATAGCCACATGTTCTGCTACGTCTCTCTTTAGTCCATACCACCAGTACCTCTCTTTGAGATCAAGATACATTTTAGTACTTCCTGGGTGTATGGAATAGGCTGAGTCATGAGCTTCCCTCAAGATAGACTCCCTAATAGATTTTACTTCTGGCACACAAATCCTTTTACCGAACCATACTATCCCTTGATCATCCATATGGAATCCTAGGGCTTTACCAATCACTATACGCTCTGCAATATCCTTGATCCTCTCATCACCCATCTGTCCTTTACGAATCTCTTGTTCCAGAGTGGATTCTACCTCTAACTCCATGGTGTTGGCCACAATACCCAAATTCAAGTATTTGAACTCCTCACACAACTCTTCAGGTAGTTGAGTTGTATAGGCCATGTTCACATAACTCCTTCTACTCAGGGCATCCGCTACAACATTAGCCTTTCCCGGGTGATAGTGTATATCCAAATCATAATCCTTGATTAACTCTAGCTATCTACGCTGCCTCAGATTCAGATCTGACTGCGTGAATATGTACTTCAAACTCTTGTGGTCCGTATAAATCTCACACTTATGACCAATCAAGTAGTGCCTCCAAATCTTAAGAGCATGTACCACAGCTGCTAACTCCAGATCATGAGTCGGATAATTTAACTCATGTTTTCTCAGCTGTCTGGATGCATAGGCAACAACTCTACCTTCTTGCATAAGAACACCACCTAGACCTTGCCGTGAGGCATCACAATAGATAGAGAAACTTTTGGTGAGATCAGGTAAGATGAGCACTGGAGCAGAAGTCAGTCTCTTCTTCAACTCCTCAAAACTATCCTGGCATTGTTTAGTCCATACAAATTTGGCATTCTTCTCCAACAACGCAGTCATGGGCTTGGCTAACTTAGAGAATCCCTCGATGAATCTCCTATAATACCCAGCCATACCTAGAAAACTCCGAATCTCACTAACATCCTTAGGTGGCTTCCAACTCAACACATCTCTAACCTTCTTGGGATCTACTGCTACTCCTCCATTAGAGATTATGTGACCAAGGAAAGATACTTCTTTTAACCAGAACTCACATTTGCTGAACTTGGCATAAAGTTGATGTTCTCTAAGCTTTTGCAACACCAACCTCAAATGCCCTTCATGTTCTTCTTCATTCTTAGAATACACTAGTATGTCATCAATAAACACGACGACAAACTTATCAAGGTACTCCATGAATACTTTGTTCATCAAATACATGAAGTAGGCAGGTGCATTAGTCAGACCAAAAGACATAACTGTGAACTCATACAGTCCATAGCGAGTCACAAAGGCGGTCTTGGGGATGTCAGTACGCCTTATCCTCAACTGATGGTATCCAGATCGAAGATCAATCTTGGAAAACACACAAGCCCCTTTCAATTGGTCAAATAGGTCATCAATTCTAGGCAATGGGTACTTGTTCTTAATTGTGACCTCATTAAGTGACCTGTAGTCTATGCACATCCTTTGTGTACCATCCTTCTTTTCTACAAACAGTACTGGTGCACCCCATGGTGATGAACTAGGTTGCACATAACCCTTATCTAGCAATTCCCTTAGTTGTTTCTTAAGTTCTGCTAATTCATTCACTCCCATTCTATAGGGTCTCTTAGCTATGGGTGTAGTTCCAGGTAAAAGTTCAATTATAAACTCGATGTCTCGGTCAGGTGGCATACCTGGCAATTCCTCGGGAAAGACATCCGGATACTCATTTGCTATCCTTATATCTTCTAAAGTTGTGCCCTCCAACTGATTAACCCGATAGATTTCTGTAGCAGACTGAGTTGCCACAAACACCACTTCTTCCCCAGTTGAAGTGATAAGATTTACCGAGCTATTACCACAATTAATAACTGCTTTCTGCAACCTTAGCCAATCCATACCCAAGATGACATCGATACCGGTGGAGTTTATGACTACAAGATTTGCTTGAAATTCTACCCCCCTTATGCTGAGGCTAGCAGCTAAGCATATCCACTCTGCTTTCATTACCCCTCCAGGTGAGCTTACTAACATGTGTTTCTTCATAACACTTACTGGAATACCATGCTTCTTTATGAATGTATATGTTATGAAGGAATGCGAAGCACCAGAATCAAAAAGTACTATAGCTGAGTTTGAGTTGACCGGAAACGTACCGATCACCACATCCGGTGCCTCTTGAGCTGTTTCAGCAGTAACATGGTTCACCTTTCCCCGAACGTAGTTCTGCTGTGAGTTAATCTTCTTGGGGCATCTATTAGAGTAATGTCCCGGCTCTCCACAATTGAAGCACTTGTTGTCATTAACTGCATTTGGCGCTTTTGGTGCGCCATTCCTCTGCGGAGCATTGGGGGCATTGTTCCTCACTGGTACATTGTTGGGCTGCTGCTGGCGCTAAGCTGGTGCTTTGAACTGCTGCTGCTGCTGTTGTGCACGCTGAGGTTGCTGGTTGTGGTTGAGACCGGTCTGACCTTGATAGCGCTGCTGAGGTTGAGCTTGTTGAGGGTTGGTACGGAAGCGAGAGTTGCTCCCAGATTGTTGTCCTTGAAATTTCCTCTTTTTGTCCTCCATCTGGCGGCGCTTGTTCTCAATCACTAAAGCCTTGTCCACCAGCTGCTGGAAGTTAGCAAAGGTATGAGACAACAGCTGGTACTGGAGACCATCATTCAAGCCTTCCATAAATAGCTCCTGCCTCTTTCCATCCTCGTCTACCTCAGTAGGTGCATACCGTGACAATTGTATAAACTTGTCACGATATTCAGCAACAGTCATGCCCCCCTGCTTGAGAGCCAAGAACTCCTTCTTCTTCAGCTTCATCAGTCCTGCAGGCACGTGATGAGTGCGAAAGGCACTGCGGAACTCAGCCCAAGTGATGGGATTAGCTTCGGTGTGGCCGAAGCGGAATGAGTCCCACCAATCCTGTGCAGCTCCCTGCAACTGTCCAGAAGCATATAAAACTTTCTCCCTATCATCACATTGGGCAATCTCCAGTTGCCTCTCAATGGCACGTAGCCAGTCGTCAGCCTGAAGTGGGTCGGCAGAGTGCTTGAATACAGGTGGGTGTCCTTTCAGAAACTCTCCCCTCTTATCCCTGACATGAGGGGGTGCATTCCCATTCCCTTGCCCCATGTTCTGCATGTTCTGGGCCATCTGCTGAAGCAACTGGGTCTGCATCATCATCAGCTGCTCCATGGAGACTGGAGGTGGTGGTGGCAGTTCCTCGCCTCCCTGGTTGTTCCTCCTGGTGTTCACCATCTGTAGAGGCATCATATAAGTCTCACATGTCCAAGCATATAACTTTTACAAGATACTGGTGTAACAAGAGTAGGTGTAGACAAGAGATATATGTAGGGTATGCAAGAAGATATTTGTTCTGAATTTTTCCAGCGAGCTGGATAGCAGCAGTGTGGTAAAACGAGCATATCTCACTCTCTGTTTATCATATGATTACGTATTTTACCTTTCTGGACAGCTTATGAAATTCTCTACAACTTTGATTTAGAACACTTTTCCAGATTCTGACGTTTACTTTGTCAAATACAGACGTCAAGCAGTACTGTTCCAGAATTCTGACAGCACATAAACCTCATCTTAAAACAGCTGTATCTCACAATTTATAATAGGTATTGAGGTGATTCCAGAGCCAAAAGAATGATGTTGAAGTCTACTTATCTCCATATAAATTTCATGACCATTGGACAATTATATTATGAGATATGAACTGATAAAGACAGACTGCTCAGATTGATAAAGAATGGACAGCATGATAAAATGAAACCCAACTATTTATTCATAATATTCCTAAACCTTAACCTTAACTAAATGACCGTGGACATGCCCACAAGTCATCACAATCATATCAAAGATCCAAATCAAACATTATTCATAATGATAAACATCCAACCATGCAACTAACACTTGTCCAACCATTAAAAGAAAGAAACTAAATACTCTCTCGCGTAGCTACGCGTGCTTATTACATATTTTTAAGACTCTCCTATGGGTACGGGTCGACGGTGGTGCTGGTGCTGGGGTCTCCAGACTCTCCCCTGGTCCTCGGGGGTGACTGAGCAGGTACTCCTGGCGCTTCTACATCTGGACCTCCTAGTTGCTGCTTCAGTGTAGCGTTCTCATGCGCAAGCTGTAGGTAGGCCCTCCCCATGACGTCGAGCTCGTCCTGGGTCTGATCCAAGTCGGTGTTGATCTCAGCCAAGCACAACAAGGTAGGCCTCAGCCTCAGGTTCGCCTCTCCGAGTGGTGCAGCGATGTTGCGTGTAGACTGTCCGCTCCGACGGCGGGGAAGATATCGGTCGTCCTCCCAGGCGATGTCGTCGAAGTGGCGGTCGCGGTTGACCACCAATGCCTGTCGAGCTGCGTCCCTGATGACGGCCTCGCGTGTGAGCCGTGCAGTGATGGCGCGGTGGATGTAGCGCACCCGAGTCCCCTCTCGGATGTACACCTCTGTCTCCCAGAAGCCGAGGTAGTCGGGGTGGGTCCAATGCTCCGTCCTGTACTGAACAGTGCCTCCGGGGTGGTAGCGTTGCACAAGTGCGAGTAGCCTGGGGTGATAGTAGGCATCACCCTCCATGTCATAGTGGATCTCCACGGTCCATCCCTGAGCCAACAGTGCATTGTGATCATCATCACTGTCATCACCCCCATTTCCACCGTCTCCACCATCACCACCATCTCCACCATCTCCACCATCATCACCCCCATCAGCATCAGAATCATCAGAGTCATCTCCATCGTCGGGGTCACCAGCTCCCTCCTGGCCATCCTGTTCCTGCTCCTCCATAGGATCCTCCTCAGACTCTTCTATCTCAATGGGCTCCTCGAACATAGGCCCCTCTTCTGTTTCTTCGTCCATCGGGTCTTCAAGCACGTCCTCCAGAGGTTCCCCCATGGGCACCTCCACAGGTGGTTCCTCTTCCAGGTTCCTCAGGGCTTCCACCAGATGTGCCGGCACACGCTTGCCCAAAGTGAACCTGGTCCTCCTGGTGGGCATCGGAAGGGTCCTCTTGCGCGCGGTCAGCTTGGTACGGGCCATCTATAAGAATGAAAAGGTTGAGTATTAGAACAAAATAATTTTTTTGGCAATAGATAAAGAACAGAATATAAGCAAAAATTTTATAGCAAATTAAAGTAGTAAAATAAAGATAATGTGATCCTAGAAACGTCCATTTCTAACTAGGTTGTTCGTCCTACAGTCAGTTATAGCTCTGATACCAATTTGTCGCACCCAATTTTGCAAAGCAAAACTAAGTACTCATATATGTGCGCCCAGGATGTCCAAACACACACATATATCACAAATTGTAATAATATCAAAGTAAAGTACTTATTACATCGCATATCTCATCATAAAAGTTAATACAAAGTTTGCTCAATGGCAATATTATTACAAACACAGCGGAAATAACTAGCCCAACTGCCACAGGGACTCCAACTGGTGAACGTCTTCCTAGTAGTCCTGGACATCCTCCGGAAACTTGTCATATCCATTATCTGTTACCCATCCGGGATTTTCATTGATGTAAAGCAAGTGTAAGCTCACCATGCTTAGCAAGTATAACAAAGGGATCTATGAGGCTCAAATAGGCTTGACACTGTTTGACTGCGGTTCGCAATTTTAGTTGATTAATTTTTAGCAACCTGAATCACTACTTTAATGAACAGTCCCAATTCCCAAGTGGTATTAAAGTATCATCAAGTTTTATCTCAATTCCCAACCATCCATCATCCACAGTAACCACTAATCTCGAAGGATCCAGACCGCTCGTATCCGTGAGCACGGCTGTTATAACAGGTTAATTATTTCTGCAGAAATTGTACATCTTTACCCACCGAGCCGTGATTCCCAATGCCGGGGTTCGCGAGACCCACTACACCTCTTCCAAGGAAGTGTGGCAGAGTTTCACTATGAAACCCTTAGCTAGTTGCACTAACAGGTCGTAGCTACAAGGAATGGCACACGTGGGCATCGCAGCACGGTGCACACCCAAACAGAAAAAGGAAAGATACCCTCTTACCCCTTACTGGAGCTACAGACGAGCTAGTACAAACTAGATAATAGGTTAAAGTCAGAGCCATTTGACACTCGGGGTTGTACGGTCCCTCCTGGGTTGCCGCTTCAGGATAAAGTCCTTATGGAGAGGCACTAGAGTACTCAACCCCGTACTCCAGCCCCCTATCTGTTGCTAAAAAGTTCCATTTTATCACATTGCATATAGTCTTTAAGTATGTTTATCAATTACTTCATGTTAAGCGCTGCAGCATCTATCTAAAATGCCTACCCAATAAACCCAGGTATCAAGGATATGTGGTACAATGAATCATCTAGGTAACGTCCTTAAAGGCAATTCAAATTAAACACATGCATGAATGTAAGTGGTAGTAGTTCATAGGTAACAAGGGGTCTTTGGTACACTTGCCTTCCTCAAAGTCATCCTGGGAGTACTGCTGATCCTGCTGGGGGTCCTCAGTCACCTCGAATGGCTCACCCTCTAATCGTGATCCAATCATCAATCAAGCATCATTCCAATCATTACATGCATACAAGATAGAACTCTATTAGAACAGTACACCAAACAGTGAAAACATATGTTGAAAAACTTACAGATCTGTTCTACGCATTTCTACGAACACATGAGTGAAAGAATCACTCAAATCGGACTTAAAACGTGAAAGTTATGCATGAAATAAGATGTAATGGCAATTCTGTAAATAAACTAACCTATTTTCGAATTAAAATAATTAAAAATCTGAATTTAAATGAAATCTGGACCGGGCTTACTATTTCTAGAAACTCTAGGGACTTGAATGAATAAAAACAGGGCTGAAAAATAATTATTTTGAACTAATCAGGACTGCGGGTTGATTCACTAAAAACCGAGGGGCTATTTTGTAAAACAGGCATGGCTTTGACTGGGGGTTTGACCCGGGCTGCTGACTGAGCGCCACGCGGCAGCCAGGGACTGGTGCGGTGCACCACGTGGCTTGGTGGACCGGCTGACGCGGCACGGTGCGCCGGGTCCACGAGTCTATGGTGGACCGGCCACTTAACCCGAAGGGGTACGCAATCTCAGCCCTCCAGAACAGATCTGACGGCGGTGATTGGTCGCGGGGGTGAAAAGAGTAACCGGCCGGCGGCTACAGTGCTGGCACGGCGGTCAGCCATGGGCGACGGCGGACAGCTCACCGGTGTCCGCGGTTCCGACGTTCTAGCGCACCAGCTGACGAACTGAGCGCAGAGGAAGATGGAGAAGCTCACCGTGACTCGTATTGGGGTGGTCGTGGCGTCCGGAAGGGCTCCGAAGCGGGTCGTCGACGGCGGCCGCGATCTGGAGAGAGAGGGAGGGCGCGGGTGAAGGCGAAATCGACCAAAACGTGACAAAAAACCAGAGGTGGAGGTACCTACGGGCGCGGGGGAGTACGGCGGTGCTTCGGGTGGCTTCGGCGACGAGGATAGTGCTCGGGGAGGGGGAGTTCACCGGCGGCAGTGGTGAGCTTCGAGCGGCGGTCGTCCAGGGAGGAGGGAGGCGCTCGGTTGGGGCTTTATAGGCCGGCTGTGCGCAGAGAAAAGGAAGGAGAGCGGGCGGGATTGGTCACCTGCCATGTGCGGGTGACGGCGGTGGCCTTCCATCCGAGCAGCGCTGACGGCGGCCGGAGAAAGGAAAGAACCGGGGAGGAAAAAGGAAGCTCGGGGAAGAAGAAAGGAAAGAAGAAAGGGCGCTGACCGGTGGGGCCAGAGTGCAGCGAGAGAGAAAGGGAGAGGGCGAGCGACGTGGGTGGCCAGCTGGGCCGCGTGCGAGCTGGCTGCGCTGGTGGGCCGGCAAACCGGGCCGCGCGGGGCAGCCACCGAGTGGGCCGCGCCAGGCAGGGCAGGCCGGGAAAGGGGGAGGGAGAAGATGGCCGGGCTAGCTGGGCCAGAAGGTGACTTTCTCCCTTTTTTTTTAAATCAAATGTTTATCAAATTCTATTTTCTCCATTTTCATTTTTAAGCCAAATTCAAATAAGTTTTGAATACAAATTTCAAATCTTCTAGCCCTACACTCAATCAAAACCCAAATGATTCGGCATGAATGCAACAAACAAGTTTCTAAACTTATAGTTTATTTTATTTATTCAATATTTATTATTTGGCCTAAGTTAAGAATACCTAGAAAATGTAATAAATGCTAAGAATTAATTGCTAATTTGTGGTAAAAATTTTTGGGTGTTACAAGTCCTCGAACATCCCATGGATCTCCTCCACGTCTCGACGTGCCTCGGCCTCCCGTTGCTGGGCGACAGCAAGCTATGCGCCCACATCTCCCCACAGTCAGGCCTCCCTGGTAAGGCAGTCCCATTCCGCCTTTTGCTCATGGAGGAATCGGGACTTGTTCTGGCTATGAGCAATGATACACTGAAAAGAAGAACGGTATCAAAAACACAAAAACACAAAAATACGTGAAGAGAGAAGAAAATGAGGGAGAAGATCAAGCAGATAATCAGCCAGTAGGAATGAGGATTTCGCATAGGGCACCACTGGCTTGGCTCAAGGCATCCATCATAGCCAAGAACCCGATGTCAAGATTTTCTTGCTCCAAGCTCTCGACAGCATCGTTGTCATAGAACCGACCAATTTATAAGAGCACAAGTACAAAAATAATCGCCGAAATGATCAAATTCTCGCACTTGAGCCTATATAAACCCGGTAGTCAACTGAAATCTCGAAGGATTTCAAACCAACTTGCATACAACCAAGATCACAGTAATTCAACATAACATATCGTACATTACAACATTTCATAGACGGTTTGCAAATAGGTTACAACACCTCAAAGTCATCGTTATAACAAAACAAGTCTTGCAAAGTATGCGGAAGCAATTAGTTTAACTTACACACCCAAGTTCAAATACAAATACTGGTTTGCTGATCACAACCCACAAAAGCATTCAGATAAGGGAACAGAGATAGTGCCCATGATCTAGTCTTCATCACCCGCCGGGTGGAGATAATACTTACAGAATCCCTAATATAGAAGCTCATCTGCAACAAGAGGGAATAAACCCTGAGTATGAGAATATACTCAGCTAGACTTACCCATTAGAAACCAAAACAAATGACACCAAGGATCATGCATAGCTTAATTTAGTAGATCTGGCTGACACTTTCTTTTTGCGGAAAAGCATAAGTAATAAAGATCAACTCTTAACCTGAACTAGCAGTGACTTTTAGCCATTAACCTGTCATCTATATTAGCACCTATACTAAGCAATCATTTGATTAAGATGCAAACATTAATAACCATATCAGGTATAAATCGTGGCAACATTACCATCATCATCCATTTAACCATATCGTTAAATTAAGTGAATCTACATTGCCGTTGCTCAGTCAAGTTCTCCCTATCTGGGAGAGACGATGATTCGAATTGATTCCTATCCAGCTAGAGGGGTATTCCTAACACAAACCTTGCTCCCCCCGTTAGGGTCGCAAACAAGTCACCTTTGGTACAACTCAGGAGAAAAATAAAAGAAAAGACACGGGTCCGGGCCGCCCTGCATTCTCAGAGAACCACTCTGCCAGGAAGTGTAGGATTTTAAGCACCTGACTCCCCTTGGGCTTACGCCAATGGCTCTCCGCATATCCTTACTACCTCTAGAATGCATCCAACCCCTATGGTTCCTGGCCTGAGTTGAGCTACTCGGCTTCACGGTCAGAATGACTTATCCGACCAGCTAAGTGTTAGGCTGTGTTCAACATGACATGAGGACATACAGCGTAGCGGTCCTTAGATGACACAGATGGAGTCACTATGTCCAAACCTACACAAGACTCCGCCCGGTCTTAATTCAATATTAACACGGTTCTTTTCCATGATAGCAAATATAGCCAACCATGATCCACCTCATCCTAAAGCTCATAGGTGACAGGAAATCACCTGACTTCTACTGCACTAAGCATGGCTAAGCATTTAACCCATTCCTGAACTTAAACAGGATTCAAGTACGATATCTGGACAAGGATGAATATATAATGCAGCAATTGGTTCCAACCAATTCCTATACTTAATGCATCATCAACAATAAGAGATACTCAAGGTATTTATAAAAACATGGGAGACTTAATATGCTCTGGGGCTTGCCTTTCAGGAAAGAGGAAGGTTGGTGGTCAGGGCACTCGGGCAACTCCTCCTTGGTGGCTGCTTCATCAATTTCCTGCACCTCGGGCTCCTCCTCCTAGTTGGCTCCCTCGAACTCCAGCAGCGTCACTCCCTCTGGCACACCTATTGCATGAATGCGCAAGATAAATATCATGGATGCATATGAACGAAGTTAGAGATGCTCGGGGTATGCACATGCTCACTGCAGTCTGCATATTCCAACTTGAGCTCTATTCAAATCACTTTTAACTTACCAAATTTATACAACCTAATGTATAATTGTTCATCTTCAGTTAAGGACCTAGCACCTGCACCTAAGCATGTTCTCAAGTTAGGCTAGCACCTAAACAATCAACAAGGACATTGCAACAAAGCATACACACAAGCATTTATATTTCAGCAAAATAGGAACTATATAGCGGTATGGTAAACTAGCCATAACGGGAGATTTAGAAATCCAAATGACATGCAACAAGACAATTTAGAAATCTTATGAAATTGTCTACAATTCATTTTTAGACCTCAAGGCATGATTCTAAACTTTACCAGGTCAAATTCTTTAATCAACAGAAATCTGTCTTCACAAGACAGAGAGCAGGCAAAACTGTGATCCAAATTTAAATGACCGTAACTCCTAAACTACTGGGCTAAATGCCACCAAATTTTAACAGGAGCAAGATACATAAGTTCTCTCCAACTTTTGTATTCACCAATTTCCCATAAAACCAAATTATCATGGGAAACTTTGCAAAGTCCCCAGAACTGTCCAGAAAGACATAATGCAAGCAAAATAATTATTAACTTATGTTGCAAGCACACATATCACAAGAACACCAGAAACTAAGGTGTTCATCACCAAATCATTTCTTTTAATACCTTTCTTAATTTATTTAATTATTTAAGAGGAATAATAAATATATATGCCAACTACACCATTTAATCTACAAAAATTACAGTAGGTACTAAATCCTCTAAGTAGGCTACTACAAAAATTTCACACCATTTGAGCAAGTATAATAGCCTACACAAAAATGTTAAGACATAATGGCTTAAAATGACATAATTAGGAAACCTTAGTGAAAAATGTCAAGCAACAAATTTTATATTTTTCCTAGCATCCTTAAGGTACTAGGATACTCTCCACAAAATGTCATGGTCATTGGATTCCTAGATAAATTACAAAAAATCACACAAGTATTGTTCACTGATAAAAGGAAAATCTATAACTCAAAAACCATACATGCAATGATTCTCAAATTTTTACCAGAGCTTCAACTCATCAAGAATAGGTCACCCACAAAATTTCATAATTTTTAGAGCACAGAAACTCAAGATATAATTTAAACAAGTTTGCATGCATTTAGAAACACATTTCAAGTTCCTGTTTAATTCATCCAAAATTTCCACTTCAAGTGTTCATGTCATATTTTTCCTAAATACTAGACTTCCCTATGATCCTAACAAAATTGAAATCACCCCATTTGGATCTACCAATTTGGAGATATACATTTTACAAAACAGCATTGAAACTAGAATATTCGAACTATCCTATTGCTTAATGGTCATTGACGCGTGGGACTCGCGGGTCAGATGACCCCACCGGTTAGCGAAAGGAAACAGGGGAGGCGGCTTGCAACAGCACGGCAGCGGCGAAGCTCACCGATGGTGGCTTCTCCGGCGACACCGAGGGCACCGGCGTGCTCCTCATGACGAGCCGCACCTAATGAGCTACCTAGCTCAGCTAATTGCTAGCGCTAAGCTCGATGGCGGCATGCATGGCGGACAGTGGAGGAAGTCTGGCGAAGCTTCGGCGAGGTCCGGCCATGTAGGGCATGGCTAAGCTCGGTATGAGCTTCTAGGGCATGTGGGGAAACTGAAGTAAGAAAGAAATGAGGACGAGAGGACACTAGTGGTGGTTGGCCGTGGTGAGCTCCATTGCGGTAAGGTACGGCCATGGCGACGGCGTTGGAAAAATGGCCAAAGGCCCTCACCTATGGCTCGTCTGGCTTAGCTAGAAGGTCGATGAGGTAGAGGAGGACACAACAGAGCTGTGGCAGTGGCAATGGGCGATGAGACGCGAGCTTGCGCTGGCTATGGCGACGGCAGAGCCACTGCGCTGCTGCTTCGGCGCTGCGGGCAAGCGGAGGAGGCGAAGGAGGAGACGAGCTGATGAATTGAAACGCGGGGAATCATGGGCGTGCACTGTGGCTTCACTTGATGCACTCTGGCCCGACATGGCCTGGCCGCTTAGGCTGGCGGCGACGCGCGGTGCCATGTAGCCATCGAGTTCTGAAACCTGTCGAAACACTGTAGCGCCGATTGAGTTAACCGGTTGAGCCTGACAGCGTCACTTGATGACTTTCAAACTCCAAATCCGTGATGATCTAGCTCATGGTGTAATTTACAAAGTTTGAGATCCAAGTGAGTACTACAAGTTTGCTAATTGGAGCTCAAGCTAATTTGGCTTTGTTTGGGAGCTACAAGGTGAACAATTTAGGTAAAAGAAACTGAAATTGCAATTCATACTTAGAAATTTTTCTAAGTGTTGAATCAGCCCTCAACACAGACTTGTGGGCCCTTTTTGAGCATGTTCTACACATTTTCATGAGTTGGTCATAAATTAACTTTTGTTCCTTAGGTAATTTGCTACAACTTTGCTTTAGGTTGCTTAGACATGCAAACAATCTAAGTTGTACTTTTTAAATAGTCAAACAAAAGAGTTCAGGGGTCAATACAAGTCAAACCATTACTTGAAATCATAATTAGACAACATGGTCAACATGAACAATGTTCCAAATGACATTCTAAGTGTAACTAAGGTTCTTAGGAGAATAATTAGCCACACCACACATTGGTCACACCAAAATCAAGCATCACATGCATTGAAACAAGGAAAAACAAGTGAAATGTTACCTTTGTTTCAAAATCATGTTTCACATGTTTCATGATTTTGTTGCATAGTACTAACTAACCATGTTTCACTAAAGTGAGTTGCACATGTTGCACTTAAGTGTTGCACACTATTCATTTCATAAAACAAGCACACATGAAATATAACGATATGTTGCGATGTTTCGAAAACATGTTTCATGCAATATAAGCCCATGAATGGATGAATGATGCTCATGTTCATGAAATGCAAGTGCAAATGTGGAAGCCAAACACCTGGGGTGTTACAGCCCTCCCCCCTTATAAAAATCTTGTCCCGAGATTTGACAAGCGTACCATTGTTGATAGAATTCCTTATAATCGTCCCTCAAATAATCTTCTCTTTCCCACATTGCATCGCGTTCACTACCCTAATTACTCCACATGACTTTGTAAAACTTGACCACCCTACTCCGAGTCACTCACTCACGAGTGTCAATTACTCAGACCGGCTTTTGTTTAAAGGTTAAATCAGATTTTAACTCGATATCCCCCAGTGGAACTCTCTCTTCAGGGATGCGAAGACATTTCTTCAATTGGGATACATGAAAGACATTGAAGATAGCACTCATCTCAGGAGGTAATTGGATCTTGTATGCTACCTTACCACTTTGTCCAATGATTTCAAATGGACCAACATATCTCAGCGCAAGCTTTCGCTTCACACCAAAGCATTGGACACTCTTCATGGGTGAGACTTTCAGATAAACGAAGTCTCCAACTTCGAACTCAATAGGTTTTCTACGACGATCAGCATAACTTTTCTACCTAGCTTGAGCTGCGGCCATATGGGTTTGAATAGTATGGACTTGTTCTTCACCTTCTTGAACAAAATCAATTCCATAATATCTCCTTTCACCGGCTTCTACCCAATTCATCGGAGTTCTACACTTCCGACCGTACAAAGCTTCAAACGGTGCCATCTTGATGCTCTCTTGATAACTATTATTGTAAGAGAATTAAGCTAGGGGCAACCATTTTTCCCATGAACCTTTAGCCGAGATGACACATGCTCTCAGCATATCTTCTAAGATTTGATTCACTCGTTCAGTTTGCCCATTGGTTTGTGGATGGTAGGCAGAGCTTCTTACTAACTTAGTTCCTAATAATCCGTGTAAGTGCTCCCAAAAGCAAGCAGTGAACTATGGTCCTCTATCAGAGACAATAGTACAAGGTATCCCATGAAGTCGGACTATCTGATTAAAATACAACTCCGCATAGTCAGTTGAATGAAAATATATGCGGACTAGAATGAAGTGTGCAGACTTGGTCAGACGGTCCACAATCACCCAAATGGAGTTAAAATTCCTCTGAGTAGTAGGGAGTCCAACAATAGAATCCATACTTATCTCCTCCCATTTCCAACCTAGAATAGAGAGTGGCTGGAGCAATCCAGCTTTCATGTGCATGGCTTTAACTCGACAACACGTGTCACATCTAGCCACATAAGCGGCTCTCCTTTTTCATCTTTGTCCACCAAAAGTGAGGCTTCAAATCATGATACATTTTGCTACTACCAGGATGAATAGACAATTTCAAGGAATGTGCTTCGGTTAGGATTTGATTTCTAAGCTCTCTATCCTTTGGAATCACTAACCTATCCTTAAACCATAACACGTCATTCTCATCTACTAAAAAATGCTTGGTTTCTTGCTCTTTCATCTTGCGCTTGATGTGGAACACACCTGAATCTGTCTTCTGTAGCTCGATAATTTGACTCTGTAGAGTACAACTGACAGTGATGTTGTAAAGGACTGCAGGATGTAGGAGTTTTGACAAATGGAAGTCACTTCCAATCAAAGTGTGGCAATGAGATTTCCTGCTTAAGGCATCCGCGACGACGTTTGCCTTGCCAGGGTGATAGTGCACTTGGAGGTTATAATCCTTGATCAACTTGAGCCATCTTCTCTGACGCATATTCAACTCAGGTTAAGTGAAGATGTACTTAAGGCTTTTATGATTAGTATAAATGTTGCACACATTGCCGAGCAAATAATGTCTACGTGCCTTCAAAGCATGAACAACTGCAGCAAGTTCCAAGTCATGGATCGGATAGTTCACCTCATGCTTCCAAAGTTGGCGAGAGGTATAAGCAATGACTTTACCCTCTTGCATAAGAACACCTCCTAAACCTATACCTGATGCATCATAGAACACATCAAAAGGTTTCTCGATATCCGGTTGTGCCAAAACCAGAGCCAAAGTTAGAAGGGTTCGTAGGGTGTGAAAAGCCACATCACACTTGGAAGTCCAAACAAACTTCATGTCTTTTTACAGCAATCGAGTCATAGGCTTGGCTATTTTAGAGAAATCTAGGATGAAGCGATGATAATAGCCAGCCAACCCTAGAAAACTCCAAACCTCGTGCACCGAGATTGGAGCCTTCCAGTCCAACACTTCTTGCACCTTGGTGGGATCCACCATAATTCCACCATCGGACAACACATGCCCAAGAAAAGGTACCTCACGAAGCCAGAATTCACATTTGCTAAACTTTACATAAAGCTTGTGTTCCCGCAGTCTAGTTAGAACCACTCGCAAATGTTCAACGTGATCTTCTTCATTCTCAGAATAGACCAAGATATCATCTATAAGTACCACCACAAATTTGTCGAACTCGGGCATAAACACCGAATTCATCAGATACATAAAATGTGCGAGGGCATTGGTCAATCCAAAAGACATAATAAGATACTCGTACAGACCATATCTTGTAGAGAATGCAGTTTTTGGAACATCCTTAGCCCGAATTTTGATTTGATGATAACCAGATCTCAAATCAATCTTGGAAAAGACTTTTGCTTTAGACAACTGATCAAATAAAATATCTATGCATGGCAAAGGGTACTTATTCTTGATTGTAACTGCATTCAAGGGCCTATAATCTACACACATGCATAGTGATTGATCCTTCTTCTTTAAAAAGATAGCTGGGCACCCCCATAGAGATGAACTAGGACAGATGAGGCCCTTTTTCAGAAGTTCATTCAACTGGGTCTTAAGTTCAGCTAGTTCATTGGGAGGCATTCTATAAGGTCTTCTAGATATGGGTGTTGTACCAGGAAGCAACTCTATCTTGAACTCTACGTCCTGATCTAGGGTAATCTGGCAAATCATCGAGAAAAACATCTGGAAAATCACACACGACAGGGATATCTGTCATAGACTTTGCTTGCACCGCATTTGCCGCACAAGAAAGATTGATGTCCCTAGGTAGTTGCACCAGAAAACCTTCTAGATTACAAGGATCTCTGAGCATGACTACTCTAGTAGATGTATCAATAAGCACCCCATGATTGCTCATCCAATTCATTCCCAATATCACATCAATTCCCAGACCCGGTAAAACTACCAGATCAACTTGATAACTTCGTCCCTCTATCTCAAGCTGTATGTCCCCGACTATGAGCTTAGTTGGGATAGTACCACTAGCAGCCCTAATACAATAACCCTCACCCTCAATAGTGTATGTTTTCTGCATAAACTTAGATGCAAATGTGGGACTAATAAAAGAATATGAAGCACCCGAATCAAATAGTACAACTATAGGGCGTTGATCAACCAGAAACTTACCAGCAGTTACTACCTCTCCTAAAGGAACATCAGCAATATTGGTGTAGTTCACCTGCCCCTGACGGCCACCTTGGTTATTCTTCTTAGGGTAAGGACACTTCCTTGCCCAGTGACCTATCTTGTTGCAGTTCCAGCATGGCATGTTGCTTGGAGGAACATTGGAACTGCCTTGACTGGTAGTGCCCTTGGGAAGAGCAACTATAAAGGCCTTGCAAAATCTAGTCCTGCCTGGATTCTTCTTCTGCGGTGGACAGAATTTAGCAGCTGATGCTGGAGGGCGAAATGGAGCCCTTTGGGTGACTAGAGCCTTGGATTGTGAGGCACCCGCCTCATAGGCCCTCTTATGATTCTTCAAAGCAGCATATATAGCATTGTTGTTCTCTTACGATAAAGCATCACTCACAAACTCATTAAAATGAGCACACTTGCAATTTCCCATGGTCTTCATCAATTTGGGGCAAAGTCCCGCTTGAACATAGCGATCTTTTTGGCATCAGTGTCAACAAACTCAGTAGCATACCTTGCAAGGTTATTGAAAGCCTGCAGGTATTCATTCAATCTCTTGTTCCCCTAGGCCAACTTCATGAACTCCATATGCTTGATTGCCATGAGACCAGGAGGAATATAATTTCCCCTAAAAGCAGACTTGAACTGATCCAAAGTGATTTGGACATTAGCGGACATAGTGGACCGATAATGACTCCACCAAATACCAGCTGGCCCATGCAGTTGGTGAGATGCATACTCAGTCTTCAGCACCTCAGTCAAGCGAAGCAGATAGAACTTCTGCTCAAGAGTGTTCAACCACTCATCAGCTTGTAGGGGCTCCTCAGCCTCCTTGAAGATCGAGGGTTTCGTGTCAAGGAAATCCTTGAAGTCACTGTATTGATTTGGTTTCGGTCCTTGGCGTGCACCACGACCATCACGATTTGCAATCGTGCGGAGAGCCTCAGCCATAGTGCGCTGTCCTTCTACAAGAATTACCATCAATTCCATTGGTGTGGGTGGTGGTGGTGGTGGAAGATCATCATCATCACCAGCCACACCAGTGGAACGAGTGCGAGGCATCTGCAACAATGCGCAACTAGCAATTATTGGTGATGTCAGCACATTGGAGAGGAACAATGTAATTATGCCAAACTGAATTTACTGGAGAGAATGAAAAATTCATACAATAAATAGAGGCAATAATTCATTCTCCAATCACCACATCATCAATTAGATTACTAGCACCATACGCAGTGCATTCCAACATGACAAGTTTTAAACTTAACCAACAAGATACGCATCCCGATAGGAGCGGATTAAAGTACATTACATGCCAAGTTCGAATTAAAAAAGGTACATCCAACATCAGTCATCGTACTTCAATCCATTACATCAATGACTGCAAAAGCTTAACTAGTGAGACTTGCTAACTAACTACTCATCGAAGTGATCGCTGTCCACATCAGAGACACCTTGGACTTCTTCTTGATCTTCCTCTTCTTCTTCATTTGCAGGTTCAGCTGCATTGTCATCCATCTGCATGTCCTCTTCTTCGTCATCGGCCTCAATCACTTGAGGTCCACCCACATTAGGATACCTTGGTATGGGGTGAGGAATAGGAAATAGACGGTTGTTCAGTTGATGGTGTTCAACCTGAAGCTCTTCAAGCTGCTCTTGGAGTTCTTGCTCCCTTTGGAAAGCATTGTGGTTAGCCATGATCTAGCCCTAACGTCTTTCTTCTGCTAACTCTAAGGTTGCATCTCTATGACGGGTCACACAATCCAACTCTTGTGTTGCCTCATCTCTCTCTATAGTGAGGTTCATCAGCTGGTTATGAAGCTCATCTCTCCCGTGTGCTGTTTGACCCCACTGTTGCAGGCGATAATTTACAATACCTCAAATCTCATCTACTTCTTGCTGAGCTCACCCACATGCATCCACCCTATGGCGATACTTGTGGGTACGCAACCTAAACTTGTGCTAGGCTACCATTGCCTTGCCAGCTTCTTCTAGCACACTAGAAAGGGTGTCTTGCCTGACTCAACAAAGCTTCAAGATGGCCATCATAGCACTCATTCCAGCATTGTCTCTCTAAACACGTTCACCATGGCCTCGAACCATGGCCTGGCCAACATCTTGAGTCCACTCAGCCTCAGTAGGAGCCACTCGGGGAATGGATGAAGCTGGTCCACCCACTAACTCATCCCCAAAGCTCTATGCTATATCCATAAGCACATCAAGGGTAGCAACTTGAGTGGCTTCCCATGGGCTTTGCCCATCAGTCTCAATGCTCCACCCATGCCACAATGGTCTTGTGGGGTTCTACGGCACTATAAAGGTCACAACGTACCAAGGTACGTCTCCTAATGGTACCGCCTACCTCCACGTGTAGCAGGGTGCCTCCGGGTACCCAACTAAACTGAGCACCCTCCAGAGCAAGGTGGGCATACTGAACTGGTCCAAAAAGGTGCTACTACCAGTAGGAAATGCGGGCGCGGCCATCTGTATCAACAAGGGATTCAACTCACGTGAGAGGATTATTTTGCATGAGAGATTGAACTTAATACTTGGGATAAGCAATTATAAGGGAGGGGGTAGTGCAATATGAATGACATGAGTGAATATGATGCATGCTCGTTCCGTACGTCCTCACAAACCTAAGAAAATTTAAGTTTTAGCGGACTATATGGTGGCATACATACGTTCTCTCAATTAGCGATAACTAGTCGATCTACATGGTGCATTGTTAGCGTGCCTATAGAAAACTTCATTACAGCCTAACCCAACAAGATATAATGCTAATAACAAAAGTAGTAACTAAGATACTCTCCATATATACATCCCTAGATATATATACTTAGGTATCCACACTACCCGACAGATGTACCCACAATTAAGTACCTTCATATATACATGTATGCAACATATAAATATTCTAGCAACCACAACTAACTCTCCCCTAGACCGACGGTTGGACGGTCATGCTCTCACAACTCACACTTACCTTAGCATAGAGGCAATTGATCCATACATTACCATTCAAGCGAATGGCACCCATGCAATAGCACGCCGCATGGACGACGAAATAGAAACAATCAATTTCCCCCAAGTTAGTAATTATATAAGCCACCTGGAAGTCCTTAAGTGGGCTACAAGGGATGTGGTCACCAATACACTATAAAATTTTGATTTTTGAACACTTATATATAACTATAAGTTGGAAAACCATTTTCACAACAAAAGCTTTTGTTTTAAATACCCATACGACATGTTTAGTGTTGAATCTAGCTCTAATGCCAGCTGTCACAGAACCAACCAATTTATAAGAGCACAAGTACAAAAACAATCACTGAAACGATCAAATTCTCGCACTTGAGCCCATATAAACCCGGTAGTCAACTGAAACCTCGAAGGATTTCAAACCAACTTGCATACAACTAAGATTACAGTAATTCAACATAACATATCGTAGGTTACAACATTTCACAGACGGTTTGCAAATAGGTTACAACACCTTAGAGTCATCGTTATTACAAAACAAGTCTTGCAAAGTATGCAGAAGTAATTAGTTTAACTTACACACCTGAGTTCAAATACAAATACTGGTTTGCTGATCACAACCCGCAAAAGCATTCAGATAAGGGAACAAAGATCATGCCCATGATCTAGTCTTCATCACCCGCCGGGTGGAGACAATACTTACAGAATCCCTGATATAGAAGGTCATCTGCAACAAGAGGGAATAAACCCTAAGTACGAGAATGTACTCAGCTAGACTTACCCATCGGAAACCAAAACAAATGACACCAAGGATCATGCATAGCTTAATTTAGTAGATCTGGCTGACACTTTTTTTTTGCGGAAAAGCATAAGTAATAAAGATCAACTCTTAACCTAAACTAGCAGTGACTTTTAGCCATTAACCTGTCATCTATATTAGCACCTATACTAAGCAATCATTTGATTAAGATGCAAACATTAATAACCATATCAGGTATAAATCGTGGCAACATTACCATCATCATCCATTTAACCATATCGTTAAATTAAGTGAATCTACGTTGCCACTGCTCAGTCAAGTTCTCACTATCCGGGAGAGACGGTGATTCGAATTGATTCCTATCCAACTGGAGGGGTATCCCTAACACAAACCTTGCTCCCCCCATCAGGGTCGCAAACAAGTCACCTTTGGTACAACTCAGAAGAAAAATAAAAGAAAAGACGCAGGTTCGGGCCGCCTTGCATTCTCAGAGAACCACTATGCCTAGAAGTGTAGGATTTTAAGCACCTGACTCCCCTTGGGCTTACGCTAATGGCTCTCCGCATATCCTTACTACCTCCAGAATGCATCCAACCCCCACGGTTCCTGGCCTGAGTTGAGCTACTCGGCTTTGTGGTTGGAACGACTTATCCGGCCAGCTAAGTGTTAGGCTACATTCAACATGACATGAGGACATACAGCGTAGCGGTCCTTAAACGACACAGACGGAGTCACTATGTCCAAACCTACACAAGACTCCGCCCAGTCTTAATTCATTATTGACATGGCTCTTTTCCATGATAGCAAATATAGCCAACTGTGATCCACCTCATCCTAAAGCTCATAGGTGACAGGAAATCACCTGACTTCTACCGCACTAAGCATGGCTAAGCATTTAACCCATTCCTAAACTTAAACAGGATTCAAGTACGATATCTGGACAAGGATGAATATATAATGCAGCAATTGGTTCCAACCAATTCCTATACTTAATGCATCATCAACAATAAGAGATACTCAAGGTATTTATAAAAACATGGGAGACTTAATATGCTCTAGGGCTTGCCTTTCAGGAAAGAGGAAGGTTGGTGGTCAGGGCACTCGGGCAACTCCTCCTCGACGGCTGCTTCGTCAATTTCCTACACCTTGGGCTCCTCCTCCTGGTTGGCTCCCTCGATCTCCAGCAATGCCACTCCCTCCGGCATACCTATTGCATGAATGCGCAAGATAAATATCATGGATGCATATGAACAAAGTTAGAGATGCTCGAGGAATGCACATGCTCACTGCAGTCTGCATATTCCAACTTAAGCTCTATTCAAATCACTTTTAACTTACCAAGTTTATACAACCTAATGTATAATTGTTCATCTTCAGTTAAGGACCTAGCACCTTCACCTAAGCATGTTCTCAAGTTAGGCTAGCACCTAAACAATCAACAAGGACATTGCAACAAAGCATACACACAAACATTTATATTTCAGCAAAATAGGAACTATATAGCGGTACGGTAAACTGGCCATAACGGGAGATTTAGAAATCCAAATGACATGCAACAAGACAATTTGGAAATCTTATGAAATTGTCTACAATTCATTTTTAGACCTCAAGGCATGATTCTAAACTTTACCCGGTCAAATTCTTTAATCAACAGAAATCTATCTTCACAAGACAGAGAGCAGGTAAAACTGTGATCCAACTTTAAATGACCATAACTCCTAAACTACTGGGCCAAATACCACCAAATTTTAATAGGAGCAATATAAATAAGTTCTCTACAACTTTTGTATTCACAATTTTCCCATAAAACCAAATTATCATGGGAAACTTTGCAAAGTCCCCAGAACTGTCCAGAAAGACATAATGCAAGCAAAATAATTATTAACTTATGTTGCAAGGACATAAATGGATGAAACCAACTTCACTCACTCATCACACATATCACAAGAACACCAGAAAGTAAGGTGTTCATCACCAAATCATTTCTTTTAATACCTTTCTTAATTTATTTAATTATTTAAGAGGAATAATAAATATATATGCCAATTGCACCATTTAATATACAAAAATTACAGTAGGTACTAAATCCTCTAACTAGGCTACTACAAAACTTTCACACCATTTGAGCAAGTATAACAGCCTACACAAAAATGCTAAGACATAATGGCTTAAAATGACATAATTAGGAAACCTTAGTGAAAAATGTCAAGCAATAGATTTTATATTTTTCCTAGCATCCTTAAGGTACTAGAATACTCTCCACAAAATGTCATGGTCATTGGATTCCTAGATAAATTACAAAAATTCACACAAGTATCGTTCACTGATAAAAGGAAAATCTATAACTCAAAAACCATACATGCAATGACTCTCAAATTTTTACCAGAGCTTCAACTCATCAAGAATAGCTCACCCACAAAATTTCATAATTTTTGGAGCACAGAAACTCAAGATATAATTTAAACAAGTTTGCTTGCATTTAGAAACACATTTCAAGTTCCTGTTTAATTCATCCAAAATTTCCACTTCAAGTGTTCATGTCATATTTTTCCTAAATACTAGACTTCCATATGATCCTAACAAAATTGAAATCACCCCATTTGGATCTACCAATTTGGAGATATACATTTTACAAAACAGCATTGAAACTAGAATATTTGAACTATCCTATTGCTCAATGGTCATTGACGCGTGGGACTCGCGGGTCAGATGACCCCACCGGTCAGCAAAAGGAAACAAGGGAGGCGGCTTGCAACGGTGCGGCAGCAGCGAAGCTCGCCGACGGTGGCTTCTCCGGTGACACTGAGGGCATCGGCGTGCTCCTCACGACGAGCCGCACCTAATGAGCTACCTAGCTCGGCCTATTGTCGGCGCTAAGCCCGATGGCGGCATGCATGGCGGATGGTGGAGGAAGTCCAGCGACGCTCTAGCGAGGTCTGGCCATGTAGGGTGTGGCTAAGCTCGGTACGAGCTTCTAGGGCATGCGGGGAAACTGAAGGAAGAAAGAAACGAGGACGAGAGGACTCCGGTGGTGGTTGGCCGCGGTGAGCTCCATTCCGGCGAGGTACGGCCATGGCGACGGTGTCAGAGAAATGGCCAAAGGCCCTCACCTATGGCTCATCTGGCTCAGCTAGAAGCTCGACGAGGTAGAGGAGGACATGGTGGAGCTGTGGCGGTGGCAATGGGTGATGGGATGCAAGCTTGTGCTGGCTATGGCGATGGCGGAGCCGCTGCGCTGCTGCTTTGGCGCTGCGGGCGAGCGGAGGAGGTAAAGGAGGAGACGAGCTGATGAATTGAGACACGGGGAATCACGGGCGTGCACTACGGCTTCACTTGATGCGCTCTGGCCTGATGTGGCCTAGCCGCTCAGGCCGGCGGTGACGCGCGACGCCACACGGCCGTCGAGTTCTAAAACCTATCGAAACACTGTAGTGCCGATTCAGTTTAACCGGTCGAGCCTAATAGCGTCACTTGATGACCTTCAAACTCCAAATTCATGATGATCTAGCTCATGGTGTAATTTACAAAGTTTGAGATCCAAGTGAGTACTACAAGTTTGCTAATTGGAGCTCAAGCTAATTCAGCTTTGTTTGGGAGCTACAAGGTGAACAAGTTGGGTAAAAGAAACTGAAATTGCAATTCATACTTAGAAATTTTTCCAAGTGTTGAATCAGCCCTCAACATAGACTTGTGGGCCCTTTTTGAGCATGTTCTGCACATTTTCATGAGTTGGTCATAAATTAACTTTTGTTCCTTAGGTAATTTGCTACAACTTTGCTCTAGGTTGCTCAGACATGCAAACAATCTAAGTTGTACTTTTTAAACAGTCAAACAAAAGAGTTCAGGGGTCAATACACGTCAAACCATTACTTGAAATCATAATTAGACAACATGGTCAACATGAACAATGGTCCAAATGACATTCTAAGTGTAACTAAGGTTCTTAGGAGAATAATTAGCCACACCACACATTGGTCACACCAATAATCAAGCATCACATGCATTGAAACAAGGAAAAACAAATGAAATGTTACCTTTGTTTCAAAATCGTGTTTCACATGTTTCATGATTTTGTTGCATAGTACTAACTAACCATGTTTCACTAAAGTGAGTTGCACATGTTGCACTTGAGTGTTGCACACTATTCATTTCATAAAACAAGCACACATGAAATATAACGATATGTTGCAATGTTTTGAAAACATGTTTCATGCAATATAAGCCCATGAATGGATGAATGATGCTCATGTTCATGAAATGCAAGTGCAAATATGGAAGCCAAACACCTAGGGTGTTACAATTGTCATGCGAGAAAAGAGCCAATGTTGGGTCCTCGGTGGCCATCCACTAGAGCGGTAGCTCCCCTCGTGCGGGGGAGCAGCTGCCCCTCAACAACAGGGTCAGGGGCGACCTCTGGCCATGTCCTCCTCCGTCTAGCCCACCTCGGGCACCGTAGCCTAGGCCGCCAATGGTGTGGATTGCGCCACCCCCTCGGATGCCACCATGGCTACGTCCGACTGCGCCTGGCTCATCGGGGTTAGGGACCCTCTAGCTACGTCCTCTTCCTCCGGGCCCGCGTTGGGCGCCATCGCTTAGGCCACCAGAGGCACGGATTGCGCCGCCCCCTCGGACACCACCATGGCCATGTTTAGCTACTCCTGGCTTGGCATGGTCGTGGCCACCCCCACCGGTGACACTAGACCCCCGGCTAGCGGTGCCACACCCACCATGGAATGTAACACCCTAGGTGTTTGGCTTCTACTAATTGCATTTCATTTCATAAACATGTGCATCATCTATCTCATCATGCCTTTGTTACTGAAACATGCATATGCAACATTTTCCAATTGTGTATGTTTCATACTTGAGTGTGAATAGTAATGGTGTAACATGTGAATGCAACCTAAGTTTCTTATACCTTGAAACATGGCAACATGGTAGTAATGTGACAAGTATAGAATAACAACAAAGTCATGCAACATGTGAAACATTGCATTGCAACATATGAGTGAATTGCTTGTTTTAGTTGCTTTATCACATGTGATCATTAAAAGTGGTATAACAATTTTGTAAAATGGTTGATCATGGTCTATTACACCTTAACTACACTTAGGTTACTTGTTGGGACATTGTTCATGTAGATCTAAATGACCAAAATGCCCTCAAGTGAAGGTTTGACTTGAATTGACCCTTGGAGTGCCACTGTTTGACTAATTCAAAAGACCAACTTAGAAACCTTGCATGGCTTTACACTCTTTACCAAAATTGTAGCTAATTTATCAAAGAACAAAAGTTGTTTTATGACCAACTCATAAAAATGTGTGGAACATGCTCAAACATGGCCCACAAGTCACATGTCCATGCTGATTTCATACTTAGCAAATTTTCTAAGTCCTAAAGTGAAGTACAGTTTCGTGTACCAATGTTTGGAGACTTGTATCTTCCTAACAAAGCCAAACCAGCTCGAGCTCCTATGATAAGAGTTGTAGTTCACATATAGATGATCAATTTTGTTAACTATGGCATGATCTAAATCATCATGGTTCAGGAGCAAATCACCGTCAAACTTGCTCTGTCAGTCACCATCGATGATCTTTGAATCGTGTTTTCAGAAAACGTTCAGTGAACATGGCCGACCGGTTCAGAAAGATGATGCCACGTGGTGCCACCCATCGCCGCTCGCCTGAGCACGCAGGCCTTGCGCCGTGGATGCCCTAGCATGGCCAGCCACGTCTTGAAGCCACCCCACGCCTGCCCGACGCACTCACCGCTCCAATTCTCCATTCCTTCGCCTCCTCCGCTCGCCGTAGCTCTGCTAGAACGCCGAGCCAAAAATCCACCTCCACTGAGCGCCTTGGTCCAATTCCTCCCAGCCACAACACCTCCGTGTGTTCCTCCATGTCCACGACCTCACCGTCATCGCTTTTTCACGCCAGGTAGAGCTCACCGCGTAGGTGGCTCCATCGGGTCGCCATGACCGCCGCCAGCCGAGCTCGCATGTGGCTGTGCTGCTCAAGTCCCTTGCCATCCCTCCTCTCTCTTGTGCTAGGTTCTAGGAGTGCTGCCATAGCTCGTAGGTTCGCCTTATCGGGCTGCGACGCCGTAGCATCGCCGGAGCCGGCCCTGCCGTCGCCGAGCGCCGCCATGGCCATCGCCACCCCCTCTAGCTGTGTCAATAGCTGCAATAAAGGGTTCCCCTAGGTCTGCTCGGGTGAGGCAAACAAGTTGGCACCTTTGCCATCGCCGGAGAAGCCACCGGCGACGAACTATGCTGCCGTCCACTCCTTTCCCCTGTCTGTCTCGCTAACGCGCGGGCCCCTCTCATCAGTCGTCGTGGCTGAGGTGGGAGCCCAATGTGGGCTGCGCCGTTGTTTGGGCCGCGCCAGCGTTGCTCGCGGGCCGCCGTTTCCTTGGGCTGGCCCAGTAGCTGTGTAGGTTTTCCATTTTGTTTTATTTAATTGTTTTTCACAGTTTTGTGTATAGATTCAAAAATGTGTAACTCAAGTTTGGTAGATCCAAATGTTATGGTTCCAATTTTGTTAAGTTCCTGGTCATGTCTAGTATTTAATAAAAATATTATATGAGCACATGTTTTAGAAATTTTGGATGAATGAAATAGGACTTTGAAATGTGTTTTTGGATACATGCAAACTTGTTTGAATTTTATCTTGAGTTTCTGTGGTCCAAAAATGATGAAATTTTGTGGGTAACATATTATTGCTTAGTAGAAGCTCTGGTTAAAATTTCAGAGCTAGTGCATGTATAGTTTTTGAGTTATAGAATTTCTTTTTATCAATGGATGGATCTTGTGTGAATTTTCATAATTTTTCTATAGATCCAGTATAGGTAAAATTTGGTGAGTAAGGTTCTTATGCTAGAATGATGCTAGGAAAAATGTGAAATCTATTGCTTGACACTTTTCATTAGGGTTTCCTAATTATGCTAAAAATAGGCATGCCACCTGTTATTTTGGATACAGCAAGTTCTGCTTGCTCAATGGCTTTGAAATTTTTATGGTAGTCTATGTGAAGCATGAGATAGCTACTGTAATTTTTGTAGATTTTTCTGAACAGTTTTACTATATATTGCTTTAATCACCTAATTAACTAAATAAATTTGAAAAGGACATTAAATAAGTTATTTAGAAGTTAGCATTATACTTTCTAGTGTTCTTCTGGTATGTGCAACAAGTTGGTAAACTTGGTTTGGTCAAAATAGGCTTTTGCATCATCATTAAATAATTAAGTTAGTAACCCTGTCATTTCTGGACAGATTCTAGGTTTACTGAAATTCAATTTGGTTAACGTAAGAATCATGCTTTGATGTTTACAATTGATTTATAGAGAATTTCACAAGCTTTCCAGAATGTCCTCATTCAAGTCATTTGGAATTGTAGAACTTTAGTTGTGATTGAATTAAGGGACTACTTGTGTGTATATGAAACTTTAAATGTTAATTTATGTATGCCTTTACTATTTCTAAGTTTGTGGTAATGTTCCTAGGTGTTAGGCCTTTAACTAAAGATGAGCATCTTTATCTTAGGTTATGCAAGTTAGGTAAGTTGATCTTGTTCTTTAAGTTAAGTTAGATACATTCTTAAAGTGATTTGAATAGAGCTATTTACTCGGTAAACGAGTGTCCAGTGATGCTTTCGTAAACACTTACTGTGATTCGTTCATCATGAGCATCATGTCATTCCTTATGCATCCATGATATTTATCTCATGCATCGGCATGCAATAGGTGTACCGGAGGGAGTAACACTACTAGAATTCGAGGAACCGAGCGAGCAGCAGCGGCCGACACCGGAGATTCAGGAGGAGCAGCCTTCAGGAGAAGTGCCAGACGAGGTCACCGTTGAGTGCCCGGATCACCGTCCTTGCAACTTTGTGAAAGGCAAGCCCCAGAGCATATTAAGCCTCCTAATTTCTAAAATGCAGTTACAGTATTATTATTACATATATTGTTGCATTAAGTTTAGGTGTTGGATGCAAACACTTGCTGCACTGGTTACCCCATTCCTTGTCCAGATATTGTTACCCTGAATCCTATGTAGCTCAGGCTCGTGTAGTGCTTAGCCCTGCTTAAACACGGTAGAAGTCAGGTGATTTCCTATCACCTACGAGATATAGGAAGATACATGTGGCACAGTTGGCTATATTTGCTATCGTGGAAAAGAACCAGTCTTAATTTGAAATGAAGACCGAACGGAGGCTTGCCAATTTGCAGTGACTCCGTCTATGTCGTTAAGGATTAATTCTTGGAGCCTTTCCTGTTCATGTTGAACGCATGCCTCTCTCTTAGTTGGTCGTGTCTGAAGACTGACCACGAAGCCGAGTAGCTCACCTCAGGCTAGGAGTCGATAAGTATAAAGTACGCCTCGAAAGGGAGCCGTAGGCGTGAGTCCAAGGGCAGGTGATTTAAAAGTCCTAATCGTCCTAGCAGAAGGGTAATCCCTAAGAGCACTAGCGCTGATCGAACCCGCGAATTTGGTTCATGAGTTGTACCAAAGGCAACCCATGGCTACCCTTGCTAAGTATGCCAGGGTGAGAGTTAGGAATACCCCCTTAGCTGAGTTGTAATTCGATTCGAGTCGCTGTCTCTCCCGGTTAGTGAGAACTTGACGGGCTTATCTTCAATGTAGATACACTAAATAACATAATGGTTCAGAAATGATGATATGATGATGACAGCCTTATTATACCTGCTATGGTTAATATTGTTTGCTCCTAATAAGTGAGTGCTCTAGTACAGGTGCTAATCTAGTGGACAGGTAAATGATGATAAGCTTGATGCTAAGTTTAAATTGGTTACTATAATCATAAGCTCTTTTATGCAACTGTGTCAAGCCAGCCCACCTGAAAAGCCTTGCATGATCCTTGGTGTCTTTTATTTCTAGTTTTGATGGGTAAGTCTAGCTGAGTACCTTCTCGTACTTAGGGTTTATCTCCCACCTGTTGCAGATGACCAGTTCTACTTTAGTTGCTGCAAGTACTGTCTTCTCCCAGCTAGGGATGAAGACTAGACCATTGGGCACGGTCTCTACTAGTTCTCGTACCTGATAATGCTTTTGTGGGACATGACTCAAACTTGGCAATGTATTTGAAAACTATGATGTTTTGTACTAAACTATGTTGCTTCCGCACACTCAAACTTGGTTTGTAGTATGTTATTTGAACTCTGATGGATGTAATCCGAATGCTACTTATGAAATGTTGTAACGGATAATGTGTTGTGTTGAATCACTATGATCTTGGTTTGTATGTCGAGAGTTGGTTGAAATCCTTCATGATTTCCGGACTACCGGGATTATGGGAGCTTAAGTACAGGAATTTGATCGCTTCGGTGATTGTTTTTGTACTTACGTTCTTATGATTTGGTCGGTTCTGTTATAGCTGGTATCAGAGCAAGATTTGACACTAAACATGTCATTTGTATATTTAAAACAAAAGTATTTGTGAAAATCCTAAATTAAATACTAAGTATTGTCAGTGGTCATATCCCTTATGCCCAAATAAGGACTCTTAGGTGGCTTATTAAAGTACTAACTTTGGGGTTCCTACTTGTTTCTGTTTTGTCATCCATACAGCGTGATATTGTATGCATGCCATCCGCTTGGGTGGTAATGGATGGATCAAAATACCTCTATGCTCTGGTAAGTGGGAGTTGTGAGAGCATGACCGTCCAATCGTCGGTCTAGGGGAGAGTAGTTGTGGTTGCTCGCATACTTACATGTTCAATCATGTATCTATGAGAGTACTTAAATGTGGGTATCTCTGACGGGTAGCTGTGATACTAGAGTATATGCATCTAGGGATGTATGTATGAAAGTATTTAGTTTACATGCTTTCTATGCTTTTGGGAAATTACTGGGCTGAAATGAAATTTTCTGCAGGTACACTAACAACGTATCGTTGTAGATCGACTAGCTACCAGTATACGAGAGAACGTATGTATGCCACCGTATATTTCACTAGCCTTTAAATTTTTCTAGGTTTGTGAGGATGTACGGATCGTGCATGCATCATGTTCAAGCATACATGGCATTTCTTGCATTATTCCCTCCCTTAAAATTTGATTGTCCCGACTAATTAAATTTCGTATCCCTTAAATGATTCTCCCATTACAGTTGCAACTTTTTGCTATAGATGGCGTGCATGAAACTCACTGCTCGCAAGTCTACTGGAGGCAGGGCGCCTCATCATCGGTTAGCTCCTTGTGAGCCCCGTCCTGAGCCTACTGAGGCAGGAAAGGCTAAGGATAGAGCTGGCCCGGGTGACTGCTGAGAGGAGTGCGGCTCAACACCGTTTGGAGCAAGTAACACAGGAAAGGGACCAAGAGACCCTTGAGGTTCAGAGGTTGACAGTTGCTCACCACAACTGTGAACGCATGTTGATTCACGTGATGAACCAACGAAATGAAGCCTGGCACGAAGAGAATGTGTTGAGAGCGTGATAGGTGGAGTTAGAGCAGCAAGTGGCAGTTGCTGAAGAGTACAATGACCATCTCCATGAGGAGGTTCACCTGTTACACAATCAACTTCACCCTCTCCTGCCACCTGATGATGAGGATGAGATGGGCTCTGGTGTCATCATGGCTGAAGGTGATGATGACATGGAGGTCAATGGACCTAAGGACATTCCACCTGATGAGGAGGAAGATGAGGAGTTAGAGCCTACTAGTGATGAAGATGGAGGAGAGATCTTCGACACTAACTCCGAGGATGATGCGTAGTTTAGCTTACTACTTAGCTAATGCGCTAGAGCTAGTCTTTTGTTGATCCTCATGCATGAACGAGTAGCTTTGTATCAAGTTAATCGTTGGGATGTAATATCAAACCCTATGTTACCCTTGATGTAAGTTGGAACCACTATGGCTGGGATGTAACCTATCGAACGTATTATGCTCCACGTATGTGAGCTTTTGATGAATTTCGTCTTTGCGGTCTATGGATCTTGTTGTTGGTTAAGTCATCGCATTTATGTGTCGATAGATGCGCTTGATGAGTTGTGTGATTGTGATGAATGATTGTGCCTCTATTGATAATATAAATGCATTCTCTCCAATGGAATCAGTTTGGCATAATTATACAATTCATCTACAAAAGTTTCCACATCGTCAGTGCTCATTGGCTATACCTTTTGCAGATGGCTTATAACCTTCGTCGCGGTCATAGCATGGGAGATGAGGAACAACCACCTCCTCCACCACCCACACTAGCTGAGCTAATGCAGACGGTCGTGGAAAGTCAGCGCATGCTAGTTGAGGCTATGTGCTAGATGGCTAACCATGAGGATCGGCATGTCCACCAAGGACCCAAGCCGAACCAGTACAACAGCTTTAAGGATTTCATGGACACAAAGTCTCCTATCTTTCGTGAGGTAGAGGAACCATTACAAGCTGATGAATGGTTGAGCACGATAGAGCAAAGGTTTGGATTGCTCCATTTGACAGAAGGCATGAAGGCTTCATATGTAGGACACCAGCTCCAAGGCCCTGCAGGCATCTGGTGGACCCATCACAGGACCACTTTCCCTGCAAACGTTGAGATAGTTTGGGACCAGTTCTAGATAGCTTTCCGGGGGCACTTTATCCCTCCTGGTCTCATGGCTATTAAGCATACCGAGTTTATGAAGCTAACCTAAGGCAACAAGAGTCTTAATGAATACTTCCAGGCATTCAACAACCTAGCGAGGTATGCTCCCGAGTTCGTCGATACTGACGCCAAGAGAATAGCTAGCTTCAAGAGGGGACTTTCCCCTAAACTAATGAAGTCTATGGGCAACTGCAAGTGTGTCACCTTCAATGAGTTTATCAGTGACACCCTAACCCAGGAGAACAATGACAAGATATATGCTACTTCTAAGAACCATAAAAGAAACTTTGAGGCTGGTGCTTCTCAGTCTAAGGCCCCAATGGTATCCAAGACCTAGTACCATCCACCCAATGCTAATGTCTGGTACCACCCACCTCAGAAGAAGAATCAAGCTAAAACTAGTTTCCGCAAGGGGTACACAATTTCCTTGCCAAAGAATACCTCTGGGCAGGGTAGCTCCAATGTTCCGCCAGCAAATAGGCCATGCTAGAACTGTAACCAGCTAGGTCACTGGGCTAATAAGTGTCCCTATCCTCCCAAGAATGCTCAAGGAAACGTCCGTCAGGGGGCGTGTTCACTACACTACAGTGGAGGAAATTCCTACTGGTGAAGTGGTCACCGCTAGTAAGTTCCTTGTTAATGATCACCCAGCAGTTGTGCTCTTTGATTCGGGTGCTTCACATTCCTTTGTGAGTTCTACTTTTGCATCTGAGCATAATATGAATGTGATTACAATTGTCAAGGGTGGTTATTGTATTAGTGCTGCTAGAAATAATATCCTAACTAACCAAGTAGTTAAAGATGTAAAGCTTGAGATTGGGGATCAAGAGTTCCTTATGGATCTTGTAGTTCTACCGGGGGTAGGAATCGATGTAATTCTAGGAAGGAAGTGGATGAGCGGGAATGGAGTGTTGATCGATACATCAACCCGTGTGGTAATGTTGAGGGATCCTATGGATAAGAAGGGTTTTCTAGTATAGTTACCTCATGATATCTCTATCCACAATACAGCGAATGCTACCTTAGCCAAAGCCATTAAGGATCTACTGGTTGTCTGTGAGTTTCCAGATGTCTTCCCTGATGACTTGCCTAGATTACCTTCGAACCTTGATGTAGAATTCAAGATAGAACTCATTCTGGGTATGGCTCCTATCTCAAAGGCCCTATAGAATGCCGCCCAATGAGTTGGCTGAGCTGAAGAGTCAGTTGAATGAGCTATTGAAGAAAGGTTTGATTTGGCCTAGTTCTTCTCCTTGGGGTTGTCCGGCCATCTTTGTGAAGAAGAAGGACGAATCTTTGTGCATGTGCGTGGATTATCGCCCCCTAAATGCTGTTACTATCAAGAACAAATACCCTCTTCCTTGCATTGATATTTTGTTTGATCAGCTCTCCAAAGCTAAGGTATTCTCCAAGATCAATTTGAGGTCTAGCTACCATTAGATCAAAATTTGTCCTAAAGATATACCAAAGACAACTTTCTCTACTCGTTATGGCTTGTTCGAATACCTCGTCATGTCATTTGGGTTGACAAATGCTCCGGCACACTTTATGTACCTGATGAATTCTGTATTCATGCCGGAATTGGACAAGTTTGTCGTCGTGTTCATTGATGATATCCTTGTATATTCTCAGAATGAAGAAGGGCATGCTGAACATCTAAGAATTGTTTTAACTCGGTTGCGTGACAACCAGCTTTATGCTAAGTTCAGCAAGTGTGAATTCTGGTTGAACAAGATACCTTTTCTAGGTCATGTGTTATCTGGTGATGGAATTTCGGTTGACCCTACTAAGGTGCAAGAAGTCCTTGAGTGGAAGGCACCTACTATGGTCACTAAAGTCCGAAGTTTCTTAGGTTTGGCTGGCTACTATCATCGCTTTATCCTAGATTTCTCAAAAATTGCCAAGCCCATGACTCGACTACTTCAAAAGGATGAGAAGTTTGTGTGGACTCCGAAGTGTGAAGAGGCTTTTCACACTTTGCGGACCTTACTAACCTCTGCTCCTGTATTGGCACAACCTAACATCGAGAAGCCTTTTGATGTCTACTGTGACGCATGTGGCACCAGTTTGGGGTGTGTTCTTATGCAGGAGGGCCGGGTAATTGCTTATGCTTCGCGCCAGCTTCGAAAGCATGAAGTCAACTATCCTACCCATGACTTAGAGCTAGCCACGGTTGTTCATGCCCTGAAAATTTGGAGACATTACTTGCTGGGTAATGTGTGCAACATCTATACTGACCATAAAAGCCTCAAGTACATCTTTACTCAACCCGAGTTGAACATGCGTTAACGATGATGGTTAGAATTAATCAAAGATTACAACCTTCAAGTGCACTACCATCCTGGTAAGGCAAATGTGGTAGCTGATGCCTTAAGCAGAAAGGCCCATTGCAATTCCTTGGTTAGTGAAGACTTTCATCTGGCACACCTCCTTTATCCTGTAGTGCTCCACAACATCACTGTGGATTGCTCTCTTAGAAGTTGAATTATCGAACTCTAGAAGACTGATGTGGGTGTGTTTCACATCAAGCGGAAGATGAAAGAGAAAGAAACCAAGCACTTTAGGGTCGATGACAAGGGAATTCTCTGGTTTCATGATAGGCTTGTGGTACCCAAAGACAAAGAACTTAGAAATCAAATTATGCCTGAAGCCCATTCTTCTAAATTGTCCATCCATCCTGGTAGCAGTAAAATGTATCAAGATCTCAAGCTGTATTATTGGTGGACCAAGATGAAGAAAGAAATCGCAGCTTACGTGGCAAGGTGTGATAACTGTTGCAGAGTCAAGGCTATTCACATAAGGCCTGGATTATTGTAGCCACTCTCTATTCCTGGCTGGAAGTGGGAAGAAATTAGCATGGATTTCATTGTTGGATTACCCACTACCAAAAAGGGTTGGGATTCCATCTGGGTTATCGTAGATCGTCTAACTAAATCTACTCACTTTATTCCGGTCAAGTCTATCTATCACCCGCACAATTATGCTGAGATTTATTTTCAACAAGTGGTACGTCTCCATGGTGTACCCAAATCCATTGTTTCTGATAGAGGACCGCAATTCATGGCTCGCTTTTGGGAGTGCTTACATCAGAATCTTGGCACTCATTTAATCCATAGTTCTGCCTATCATCCGCAAACATCAGGACAGACTGAGCATGTTAATCAAATTCTTGAAGACATGCTTAGAGCTTGTCTTATCTCATGCAAAGGCTCTTGGGAAGACTGGCTACCTCTCGCTGAATTCTCTTATAACAACAATTATCAAGAGAGTATCAAAATGGCTCCTTTTGAAGCTCTTTATGGCTGCAAGTGTAGAACTCCTTTGAACTGGGTAGAACCCAGAGAAAGAAGATTCTATGGTATTGATTTTGTAAAAGAAGCCGAAGAGCAAGTCCGAACTATATAGAAGAATATGACTGCCGCTCAGGCTCGACAAAAGAGCTATGCTCACAAGAGAAGAAAACCTATTGAGTTTGAAGTAGGTGATCATGTTTATCTAAAGGTATCCCCTATGAAAGGAGTCAAGCGTTTTGGAATTAAAAGGAAGCTTGAGCCTCGATATGTTGGACCTTACCGCATTATCAAGAAAAGTGGAAGAGTAGCATATAAGCTCGATCTACCACATGAGATGGGAGCTATATTCCCGGTATTCCATGTGTCCCAGCTGAAGAAGTGTCTTCGTATTCCCAATGAGAGAATAGCAACAAAGAAAGTCAACTTGAAATCTGATCTTTCTTATGAGGAGAAGCCTGTGCAAGTTCTGGATACTCAAGAAAGAGTGACTCGTACACGAGTAGTTAAGTTATACAAGATAGTTTGGAGTAATCATAGTGAATGGGATGCAACCTGGGAGCGGGAAGATTATTTAAAGGAAAACTATCTAGCTTTCTATATTAAATGGTACGCTTTCCAAATCTCGAGACGAGATTTTTCTAAGGGGGGAGGGCTGTAACACCCTAGGTGTTTGGCTTCTACTAATTGCATTTCATTTCATAAACATGTGCATCATCTATCTCATCATGCCTTTGTTACTAAAACATGCATATGCAACATTTTCCAATTGTGTATGTTTCATACTTGAGTGTTGTGAATAGTAATGGTGTAACATGTGAATGCAACCTGAGTTTCTTATACCTTGAAACATGGCAACATGGTAGTAATGTGACAAGTATAGAATAACAACAAAGTCATGCAACATGTGAAACATTGCATTGCAACATATGAGTGAATTGCTTGTTTTAGTTGCTTTATCACATGTGATCATTAGAAGTGGTATAATAATTTTGTAAAATGGTTGATCATGGTCTATTACAACTTAACTACACTTAGGTTACTTGTTGGGACATTGTTCATGTAGATCTAAATGACCAAAATGCCCTCAAGTGAAGGTTTGACTTGAATTGACCCTTGGAGTGTCACTGTTTGACTGATTCAAAAGACCAACTTTGAAACCTTGCATGGCTTTACACTCTTTACCAAAATTGTAGCTAATTTATCAAAGAACAAAAGTTGTTTTATGACCAACTCATGAAAATGTGTGGAACATGCTCAAACATGGCCCACAAGTCACATGTCCATGCTGATTTCATACTTAGCAAATTTTCTAAGTCCTAAAGTGAAGTACAGTTTGGAGACTTGTATCTCCCTAACAAAGCCAAACCAGCTCGAGCTCCTATGATAAGAGTTGTAGTTCACATATAGATGATCAATTTTGTTAACTATGGCATGATCTAAATCATCACTGTTTAGGAGCAAATCACTGTCAAACTTGCTCTGTCAGTCACCGTCAATGATCTTCGAATCGTGTTTTCAGAAAATGTTCAGTGAACGTGGCCGACCGGTTCCGAAAGATGATGCCGCATGGTGCCACCCATCACCGCTCACCTGAGCATGCAGGCCACGCGCCGTGGATGCCCTGGCATGGCCAGCCACGTCTTGAAGCCACCCTGCACCTGCCCAACACACTCGTCGCTCCATTTCTCCATTCCTTCTCCTCCTCCGCTCGCGCGTAGCTCTGCTAGAACGCCAAAGCCGCTGAGCCAAAAATCCACCTCCACCGAGCGCCTTGGTCCGATTCCTCCCAGCCATAGCACCTCCGTGTGTTCCTCCACGTCCGCGACCTCACTGTCATCGCTTTTTCGCGCCAGGTAGAGCTCACCGCGTAGGCGGCTCCACCGGGTCGCCATGACCACCGCTTGTAACAGAACCGACCAATTATACGAAATTAAGTAAGAAAATCATCCGCCACAGCAGACGATTTAGCAAACTTAAGCCCGTATAACCCGGTAGTCTGTGAAATCACAAAGGATTTCAAACCAACTTCCTTTCCAGCCAAGATCGTAATAAGTTTAGCGGTCACCATCACATATTACATAAAAGTTCACAATCTTAGATACATCAGAGTTTCAACATAGTTATTACAAAACCAGTTCGAATAAAAATAGCGGAAGCCATTTGTTCAAACCACACACACACTCACGCAGAGTTCAAATATAGTGCCAGCGAATGATCATCTCCAACAAAAGCATCAGACGAGACGTAAGGAATGACCAGGCCATGGTCCTAAGCATCACCCATCGCAGGATAAAGGCTGTTGATACAGTAGTTGTAATACATCTGCCCATCTGCAACAAGTGGGAATAAAACCCTGAGTATGAGAAGGTACTCAGCTAGACTTACCCGACATAACCAAAAATAAGTGACACCAAGGATTATGAAGAGCTTTATAGTAGGGTAGCTGACTCATTTGCAAAAGAAGCATTTTTAGCATTTCAAGACCCTTTTTAAAGCATTATTGTCACGTTAATTGTTATTAACCTGTCGACTAGATTTGCACCTATACTAGAGTAAACATGTGATTAAGCAGATAATGATAACCAATGATCATTAAACAACTTCTATACTGTCATATTCATTATAACTGTCCAAGTGTTCCATAAACATTTACTACGATGAAGTAACTCAAGTCAAGTGCTCACTATCCAGGAGCGATGGTGATTCGAATTGATTCCTAACCAGCTGGTGATTTATTCCTTACACAAACCTCACTCACCCGCTAAAGTGAGATATTGATCACCGAGTCAACTATCCAGGAATCTCGAGTTTGCTAGGAACCACATGTACCCGAGGGTCAACCGACTGCACTTTGGTCTTATCATCTCGCCCCTGTGTCCTACCACACCTGCTCCGGCATAGTGCATTGCGGGCAATCTACTCGGCCTGAATAATCTCCCAGCTTCGCGGTCGGAAGGTACTTTATCTAGCCAGCTAAATGTAAGGCATGCGTTCAACATGACTCGAGGCCCAACAATGGTCAGTCCTTAATCAACACAGGCGGAAACCCTACAGTCCAAAACTCTATAAGTCTCCATCCGGTCTCAACTTCATTTAACACCTAGTTATACCATGACTTCATATTCATCCAAGCAGATCCAGGTAACCACCTATAGCTCGCAGGTGATAGGAAATCACTCGACTTCTACCGGTCTAAGCCAGCTAAGCATTGACTCGACTGCGGATACCAGGGTAACAAGGATATAGTATAACAAAGGTAAACAAGGTATAATGCAGCAACGGTTGCAAACAACTCTAGAACGTAATGCATCAATTAAAGTAAAGTATTGAATTAATAATTGCAAACTGGGAGAAAATGCTCCAGGGCTTGCCTCTCTCGAAGGAGCTCGGACGGTGATCGGGGCACTCCGGAAGTTCCTCAACGTCCTCCTCGTTGGCTTTGGGCACTTCCTATGGCTGTACCTCGAACTGCTCCTTGGGCTCCTCGGGTATGATGACTGGGTTCTCGGTTTGTGATCCTGTATGATGCAATGTGCGTAAGTGCTTATGCAATCGGTGCATCAGATGAGATGAATACAATGGATATGTTTGAATGCAAGGTAGTCAACATCATCCAAGAAAATATACTACAAGCACATATCATCTACTGCATTCTCTTCTACTACTGATATGTTAATTCAACACATTTTATTAAATGCTTCAAAGATACACCAAAGCTTTACTAATTTCTTAAACACACATAAAGCAACCCTTAATTAAACCCTAATTAATAATAGGTTTGAATAGCAACCTCTATTTTTCTTGCTTAGAAAAATCTTAGAAAATTACTATAGCATAGTACTACCCTAAGTAGTCTACTATCAGATTTTCATGGTATTTGAATGAGTGGGTTAGCCTACACAAAAATAACAAGCTATGGCATGATTATGAACATAAAAATACTTTGTACTGTGAAAAGTGTCAAACAACAGAGTTAGTATTTTTTCTATGTTCTTCATAGCATACAATGACTATACAAAATTTATCACATGCATGTTTTATACAAAGTTTGCTCTCTAACTAAAATAACAAAAATCAGCCATTAAAGGTACTTGAACTACACCTCAAAATTTTCCCACAACACATGTATGAAACATATTTTTCCTAGGAAGTACATGACATAAGAAGATTAACAAACTTGGAATCATATTTTTCTGAAACCTATAGATTTTTCTACATATTTTTCAAGCTATTAGCAATATACATGATTAAATAAAATTCTACAGCAAAGTATCTCAAAAATGACATGCAATAATTTTCCCAAGTAGATCTGATGATAAGGAACCTAGACAAATTTATTTCAACAGATTTGGAGCAAATTTGAGTACCCAAACATTTTTCAAACCATTCCTATTTTCAAATAATAAAGAATAAATTGAAAACTATTTATCCTACGGCTACTGGGCCAGCCCACTGGATTTCATCGGCCCACGGCCACTTTTGGCCTACGCGGCCCGAGCGCAAGGAAGGGGGAGACGGCCCGGTAGGCGTCGGCCCATGGCTTGGCTCGGCCTGGCTTGGCTGAGGTAGAGGCCATGCCGGCGCTTGCGACGTCACGGCGGCACGGCTCGGCCACAAGGCCGGCGGCCTTTTTGGCCGAGACAGGGCGAGCAAGCAAGAGCACGAGGTTCTCGAGAAGATGGCGAAGGTAGGAGGGTAGCTAGGCGGGGTTGGAGAAGAGCATGAAGGTGTCTTCCATGGCGGCCGAGCACGGTAGTGCCATGGCCGACGGTGGTGGGGCTTGAGATGGCTCTACTTGAGCTCAGCAGTCGGCGCAAACATGAGCATGACTTGAAGGAGAGCGAGGCGGAGCTGCAGGCGTGTGATTGCTAGACGAGGTGGAGGAGCCACGGCGGATTTCACCGGTGGGTGCGGTGGCACAGCGAGAGGCAGAGCTGAGGGCGCTCGGCCCTGGCGAAGAGGAGAGGCAGCGCGAGAATGAGTGCGCGAGCGCACCGGCTACGGCAGGAATAGGCGAGCATGTGGGCGTGGGCACAGGCCAGCTACAATGCGCGGTGGCGTCGACGGCGCATGGCCGCCACGTGGTGGGCAAGCTCTGCCGCGGTCGGGCGCGCGGCGCGGCGCGTCAGCGGGTAGGCACGCGCGGAGGCAGGCCAGCGCGGCGCTAGGCTGGGCTAGGCCGAGGCAAGGCACGCGGCGCGGCGGGATGCTGGCTGGGTCGGCTTCGGCTGTGGGCCAGAAGCGAGGCGGCGGCCCACGAAGGAGAAAAAGCCCTTTTCCATTTATATTTTCAAGAAATTTTTAAATGCCAACTTTCAAATATTATTTTGAGCAAGAAAATGACATCTTTTGAAAATGTACCAAAAATGAAAGTTGATTAGAATTTAATTCTCTACAACTTTGCTTTTATGACCAAAGCCAAATTCTTTCTAGATTTTGAATTGAAAAATCAAAGTCCATGTTTAACTCAAAACCCTAATTTTTGGGAATTTATTTTTGAAGCCAAATTTTGAATTAATTTGAATACAAACCTTGCTCCAAAAATTGAACTAAATATTTCTAGATGATTTACCATGATAGCAAAACATGTTTTCTTAACCTAGCAAGCAAAATCAGGGCAAAACAATTCTAACAAAGGTATGAAACATTCAGGTTTCACAACATGTTTCAAATGTTTTGAAGCAGTGTTTCAATTGTTATTTACATGATTAGGCATGTATGATTAGGATGCTTGATGATGCATGATATGTATGATTTGTAGTGCCTAAATGCAGGCATAACACCGGGGTGTTACAGCCCTCCCCCTTATAAAAATCTTGTCCTGAGATTTGGGTTACGAACCATTTGTTATAAAATTCTTCATAAGCTTTTTGTAGATACTCTCCTGTTTCCCAAGTTGCATCTCCCTCATCATGATGATCCCACTGTATCTTGTATGTTTTCACCACATTATTCTGAGTAGCATGTTCCTTAGTGTCTAACACCCGGACTGGTTGCTCACGATACACCAAATCTGATTTGAGTTGGATACCTCGAGGTTCTATTCTTTCCTCTAGAACACGCAAACATTTCTTGAGATGTGATACAGGAAAACTGGGAAAACGGTGCTCATTGTCTCAGGTAACTCTAACTTGTAGGCTACCGGACCTCTTTGTTCCAAGATCTTGTATGGTCCTACGAATCTCGCGACAAGCTTTCTTCAGACCCCAAACCTTTTCTTCTTCATTGGCGTGACTTTCAGATAAACATAGTCACCAACTTCAAACACAAGGGGTCTCCTTCTTCTGTCTGCATAACTTTTCTGATGGGATTGGGCAGCTTTCATATTCTACTGAATAATATGAACTTTCTTCTTGGCTTCTTCTACAAAGTCAATGCCATAATACCTTCTATCTCCAGGCTCGACCCAATTCAATGGTGTTCTACATTTTCTACCATATAAAGCTTCGAATGGGGCCATCTTGATGCTTTCTTGATAGCTATTATTATAAGAAAACTCAGCTAACAGTAACCATGACTCCCATGATCCCTTAGAAGACAATACACAACCTCTTAACATATCCTCCAAAATAGCATTCACTCGTTCAGTCTGACCATCTATCTGAGGATGATAAGTGGTACTGCGAATCAAACTAGTTCCTAAGCCTTTGTGTAAATGGTCCCAAAAGTGAGCCGTGAACTGTGAGCCTCTATTAGATACTATGGTCTTTGGTATACCATGCAACCTCACAATTTCTGCGATATACTTCTCGGCATATTGAGGTGGTCGATAATCTATTTTGACAGGCAAGAAATGAGCGGTCTTGGTAAGACAATCCATAATTACCCAAATCGAATCATGTCCTTTTTGAGTAGTGGGCAAACCCATGATAAAATCCATACTGATATCGTCCCACTTCCAACCAGGGACTGATAAGGGTTGCAACATACCGGCATGTTTCATGTGAATGGCTTTCACTCGACAACATGTGTCACATCTGACAACATATGCTGTAATTTCTTTCTTCATTTTGGTCCACCAATAACGAGATCTTAGTTCTTGATACATCTTACTACTTCTAGGATGGATAGATAGCTTAGAAAGGTGAGCTTCATCCATGAGTTTATTCCTAAGCTCTCGATCCTTGGGAACCATAAGACGGTCGTCAAACCACAACACACCCTGTTCATCCACTTTAAAGTGTTGAGACGACCTTTCTTTTGTTTTCTCTTTGATGTGGAATATCCCCTTATCGGTTTTCTGGCCTTCTATTATCTTACTCTCCAAAGAGCAACTAATCTGAATACTATGTAACATAGCAGGATGCATCAGATCGAACCCATCTTCAAGTAATGGCTGCACATTCAAGTAATGTGACTTTCTACTTAAAGCATCTGCCACTACATTGGCTTTTCCAGGATGATATTGCACATTCAAGTTGTAATCCTTGATCAATTCCAACCATCTACGCTGTCTCATGTTCGGCTTTGGTTGTGTAAAGATGTACTTAAGACTCTTGTGATCTGTGAAAATATTGCACACATTACCAAGTAGATAATGTCTCCAAATTTTTAGGGCGTGCACAACTGCAGCAAGTTCAAGATCATGTGTTGGATAGTTGACCTCGTGCTTTCTCAATTGACATGATGCATAAGCAATGACTCTCCTTTCTTGCATAAGAACACAGCCCAATCCAGTCTTCGATGCGTCGCAAAACACATCAAATGGTTTCTCGATATCTAGTTGTGCTAGAACAGGAGTAGTGGTCAATAGTTTCCGCAAAGTGTGGAAAGCTGCTTCACACTCCTCTGTCCACACAAACTTGTGATCCTTCTGTAGGAGACTTGTCATTGGTTTGGCAATCTTCAAAAAGTCTGGTATAAAGCGACAGTAATAACCTGCTAGTCCTAAGAAACTTCTAATCTCAGGAACTGTGGTCGGTGCTTTCCAATTCATAACTTCTTGCACCTTACTTGGATCGACTGAAACCCCATTCTCTGACAGAATGTGACCAAGGAAAGGAACTTCCTTCAACCAGAATTTGCATTTGCTAAACTTAGCATACAATTGATGGTCCCTAAGTCTGGTCAAGACAGTTCTCAGATGCTCTTCATGATCTTTCTCGTTCTCGGAGTACACCAGAATGTCATCGATGAACACTACCACAAACTTATCCAATTCTAGCATGAAAACTGTATTCATCAAAAACATAAAGTATGCAGGAGCTTTTGTTAAGCCAAAGGACATGACAAGATACTCATACAACCCGTATCTGGTGGAAAATGCAGTTTTCGGTATATCCTATGGCCTAATCTTATCTGATGATAACCAGATCTCAAATCTATTTTTGAGAACACCTTGGCCTTGGATAATTGGTCAAACAGAACATCAATATGATGGCAAGGGATACTTATTCTTTATGGTTACAGTGTTGAGTGGCCTGTAATCTACGCACATTCTCAACGTGCCCTCTTTCTTCTTCTTCACAAACAAAGGCAGGGACATCCCCATTCAGACTTGCTTGGCTGTATAAACCCTTTTTTGATAAATCTTCTAACTGCTTCTTCAGTTTAGCTAGTTCATCTGGAGGTATCCAATAGGGTCTCCTTGAAATCGGAGTTGTTCTGGGGACTAACTCAATTCCAAACTCAATCTCCCTATCCGGCGGAAGACCAGGTAGCTCATCCGGGAATACATCTAGAAATTCACACACTACCGGAATCTGATGAATAGGAATGACTGCCATAGCACATGTAACACTTATAAGGTCTGTTCTTCGAGGCAATGGTACTTGGAAAGTACCCTCACCTAGGGGATCCTTAAGGGTAAGTACTCGACTTCTAGTATTTATGACTGCTCCCTAATCCTTCATCCAATTCATCCCTATAATGACATCTAAGACTAACCCAGGCATAACTATCAAGTTTACTCAGAACTTCCTGCTACCTAATTCAAGGGTTGCCCCTCGAACCATCTAGTTGGTCAAAACATCAGCCCCTACTGAACTTATACGGTACCCATAACCCAATTCTGTGCATAGTTGTTCATGTTTCTGTGCAAATGCTTGACTCATAAAAGAATGCGATGATCCAGAATCAAATAGAACAACTACAGGGTTTTCGTTGATAGGAAACTTACCAGCAGTGACGGGCTCTCCCTCAGGAATTTTATCCACTGTTGTACTATGCACTCTAGCATTATAAGTCTGCTGCTTCTTCTTGGGTGGGTACGGACAAAACCTCGAGAAATGGCCAAGTTGATCACAGTTATAGCAGGGTCCCCTCACTGTCCCGGCAGATCCCACAGCTCCCTTGGAACTGCCTTGTACCGCAGTTGCAGCTGCTTTGTTGGGCTGTACTACCATCTTGTAAGGCTTCTGGAGTCCACGAAAATTCTGACTTCTTTGCTGAGGTGGCCAAAACCTAGCGCCAGGTGTCGATGGGCGATAAGGAGGACGACCTCCCATAGGTGCTCTAGCTTGGGACGGACCACCTTCAAGGGCTCTCTTGCGTGTCTTGGCTGTGGTGCTGGTGTTGTTATTCTTCTCCTGCTTTAGACAGTCGTTGATGAAGTCATTGAATCTACGCGGTTGTTGGTACCAACATGCTTCATCATTTTTGGATTGAGTCCCCTCTTGAAACTAGCTATTCTTTTAGCATCAGTGTCAACCATGTCGGGAGCATAGCGACACAAGTTGTTGAAGGCATGTAGGTATTGCATCATGGTTTTGGTGCCCTGGTTCAACGCCAGAAACTCTCCCAACTTCATCTCGGTCAGCCCGGGTGGAATATAGACTCCACGGAAGGCCTTAGCAAACTCTCTCCATGAAATCTGAGCATTTGGAGGGAAGGTGGTGTGATGGTGCTTCCACCACATTCCCACTGGTCCTTGTAATTGAAGTGCAGCATACTCCATTTTTTAGCACCTCAGTCATCCTCAACACACGGAATTTATCTTCCATCGTGTTGATCCATTCCTTAGCATCGAGTGGCTCTGTTGCTTCCTTAAATACTGGCGGCCTAGTGTCCATAAAATCTTTGAAGCTGCTATATTGGTTCACACCCATGCCACCGCCCTGATTGTTACCGCGTTGAACGTTGTTGGCGATGGTACGCAGAAAATCCTCCATGTTCTTCTGGGATTGTTCCGTGTTGCACTAACTCCCGAGCAGCTGTGCGAGGAACATCTCGGGGGTAAACGGGGGAGGAGGTGGCAAATGCGGTTCATGGGGAGGCTCATTGTTGTTGCCGTGGTTTCCACCACCACCACCACCGGTCCCCACACCATTAGCACCGGTCTCAGCGGCCTCATACGTGGTTCGGCGAGTGTTTGTCATCTGCATATTTCAGCAACAAGTAATGATTGAGTGAAGCTGTAATAATTGCGAGTGAAGGAAAAATTATGCTGTACTGAATTTACTGGAGAGAATAAATTCATACAATAAAACAGAGGCACAATAATCGCATCCCAATTAAAACAACATCACTTAATCAAATTACTTCAACGGCAAACATTGCGTCCATACAACCAAATTGCCAGCATACATACACTGGACTTTTATGCGTTCAGATATTGCATTCGAAACCAAGTTCCAACCACATGCCAAGTCTCATACGTTCGAAGCAACATACAATAGGTTACATGCCAACAAAAGAAAAGTCATCATGACAGGACCTAGATACTAGCGCAAGGCAACTAGCCTACTCCTCAGGGCCATCGTCGGGATCGGAGACATCACCATCGCCCCCAGGTGAAACTACAGGCTCGTCCTCGTTGTCGTCATCGATGTCCATTCCAGCGGCGTCTGGTGGAGCATATGGGCCAACCCCATTGTAGAGCGCGTGAAACTCCTTGTGCAGGTTGCCGTTGTATTCCTCTAGCTCATTGACCCTCTGCAGTAGAAGGTCCCTCTCGTCCCAGGCTTCATTCCTTTCCTGAACCAACTGTCCTATCATGCTGTCTGCATTGTTGTTGGCTTGAGTCAACGTATGCACCCTTTGCATAGCTCTCTATCGCCTCTCTCAACCACCTGATCTCACTGTAAGTTCATATCAGCCAACTGCTCCTACAAACTAGCTATAGCACATGCCTATCTCTTCTTCTGCTTTCTTCCCTTGAGCTTATCCTCACCACGCAAGCCAGTCAAAGTCTAGTAGGTACTCTCAAGACCCTCATACGCCTTGATGGTGGCGAACATAGCACTCATTGCCTGGTTGTCGCTAGCCTGTCCCTCAGCTGGACCTCTGACCAATGCGCTTCCCTAAGGCTGAACCCAAATGGCATCACAAGGATCATCCCTAGGAAAAGTGCTAGCTAGAGCTGCTGCAAGCTCACTGGGAAATCTGCTCATAATATCCCTGATGACATGGAAGGCTGCTCCCTCTGCACCCTCGGCTAGAGTGCGACCCTCAAACTCCAAATGCCAACCATCCCAATCTGGAGCATCACCGAGAGCAGGAACCATGATCTCCACCACTGCGAGTCCATCCTCTGCTAACTGGCTCTCATTCCAACTAACTGGCTCTCATTCCAAGAGTACACCGACTCTTGACCCTCTAGGTACCCCACATCATGGAGCACTCTCCAAAGCAGAGTTGGCATGCCAAACTCGCTCAAGAAGGTGTCCATGGTGTGGTGCTCCCTTAGGGCCAACGAACGTCGAGGTGCTCTTCCTTCGATGGACTTATGGGCGGTCTGCTTCGTGCGGGCCATCTGTAGCAAAAGTTCTTTTATTACCTCGGGGAAACATATTTAGGCGATACAACTTTTATCAAAATGAGATAATCAATTTATAAGGAGAGGAATGCATGACATGAATGAAATGCACAAGTAACATGATGTATGTACGTGCCAGTACGTTCTCACAAACTTAGGAATAATAATTTCTAACGATGAATTCAGGTGGCATACAACGATCTCTCAATACGTAGCTAATACGTTCTACACGATAGCATTGTTATGTACTTGCAGAAGATTCATTTCAGCCCAATTCCCAATGAATGCATAAAAGCAGTAAAGTTTTATCTACACGCTCTACATGAATCCCCAGATACGTGTACAACTGGTAGTAACTACCCGAACCATCATCCTATTGACGGCATCGCCTCCACAGACAAAGACCCATACATGAGATGCATTTGTAAAACTTGCGTAGAACATGTCATTACTCTAGCATCATATAAGCATTCACCCTAGATCGGCGGTGTATCCGATCATGCTCTCACAACTCACACTTACTGAGGCATAGAGGCAAATGATCCATTCATTACCACTCAAACAAGTGGCACTCATACAATAGCACGCCGTATGAGCGACGAAGGAGAAATATGATGCAAGAACCTCAGTCAGTACTTAATTAAGCCACCTAAAGTCCTTAACTAGGCATAAAGGATATGACCACTGGCACACTTTATAGTTTTGGAAATCACATTTTTCAAATGCCTTTTTGTTTTAAATACACTTGTGAACAGTAACACGCTAAACCATGCTCTGATACCAGCTGTAACAGAACTGACCAATTATACGAAATTAAGTAAGAAAATCATCCGCCAGAGCAGACGATTTAGCAAACTTAAGCCCGTATAACCCGGTAGTCCATAAAATCACGAAGTATTTTCAAACCAACTTCCTTTCTAAGCCAAGATCGAATAAGTTAGCGGTCACCATCACATATTACATAAAAGTTCACAATCTCAGATACATCAGAGTTTCAACATAGTTATTACAAAACCAGTTCGAATAAAAGTAGCGGAAGCCATTTGTTCAAACCACACACACACTCACGCGGAGTTCAAATATAGTGCCAGCGAATAATCATCTCCAACAAAAGCATCAGACGAGATGTAAGGAATGACCAGGCCATGGTCCTAAGCATCACCCATCGTAGGATAAAGGCAGTTGATACAGTAGCTGTAATACATCTGCCCATCGACAACAAGTGGGAATAAAACCCTGAGTACGAGAAGGTACTCAGCTAGACTTACCCGACATAACCGAAATAAGTGACACCAAGGATTATGAAGGGCATTATAGTAGGGTAGCTGACTCATTTGCAAAGAAGCATTGTTAGCATTTCAAGACCCTTTTTAAAGCATTATTGTCACGTTAATTGTTATTAACCTGTCGACTAGATTTGCACCTATACTAGAGTAAACATGTGATTAAGCAGATAATGATAACCAATGATCATTAAACAACTTTCATACTGTCATATTCATTATAACTGTCCAAGTGTTCCATAAACATTTACTACGATGAAGTAACTTAAGTCAAGTGCTCACTATCCAGGTGCGATGGCGATTCGAATCGATTCCTAACCAGCTGGTGATTTATTCCTTACACAAACCTCACTCACCCGCTAAAGTGAGATATTGATCACCGAGTCAACTATCCAGGAATCTCGAGTTTGCCAGGAACCACATGTACCCGGGGGCCGACCGACTACACTTTGGTCTTATCATCTCGCCCCCGTGTCCTACCACACCTGCTCTGGCACAGTGCGTTGCAGGCAATCTACTCGGCCTGAATAATCTCCCAGCTTCACGGTCAGAAGGTACTTTATCCGGCTAGCTAAATGTAAGGCATGCATTCAACATGACTCGAGGCCCAACAACGGTCAGTCCTTAATCGACACAGACGGAAACACTACAGTCCAAAACTCTGCAAGTCTCCGTCCAGTCTTAACTTCATTTAACACCTAGTTATACCATGACTTCATAGTCATCCAAGCAGATCCAGGTAACCACCTATAGCTCGCAGGTGACAGGAAATCACCCGACTTCTACCAGTCTAAGCCAGCTAAGCATTGACTCGACTGCGGATACCAGGGTAACAAGGATATAGTATAACAAAGGTGAACAAGGTATAATGCAGCAACGGTTGCAAACAACTCCTGAATGTAATGCATCAATTAAAGTAAAGTATTGAATTAATAATTGCAAACTAGGAGAAAATGCTATGGGGCTTGCCTCTCTCAAAGGAGCTCGAACGGTGATCGGGGCACTCCAGAAGTTCCTCAACGTCCTCCTCGTCGGCTTCGGGCACTTCCTGTAGCTGTACCTCGAACTGCTCCTTGGGCTCCTTGGGTATGACGACTGGGTTCTTGGTTTGCGATCCTGTATGATGCAATGTGCGTAGGTGCATTGGATGAGATGAATACAATGGATATGTTTGAATGCAAGGTAGTCAACATCATCCAAGAAAATATACTACAAGCACATGTCATCTACTGCATTCTCTTCTACTACTAATATGTTAATTCAACACATTTTATTAAATGCTTCAAAGATACACCAAAGCTTTACTAATTTCTTAAACACACATAAAGCAACCCTTAATTAAACCCTAATTAATAATAGGTTTGAATAGCAACCTCTATTTTTCTTGCTTAGAAAAATCTTAGAAAATTACTACAGCATAGTACTACCCTAAGTAGTCTACTATCAGATTTTCATGGTATTTGAATGAGTGGGTTAGCCTACACAAAAATAACAAGCTATGGCATGATTATGAACATAAAAATACTTTGTACTGTGAAAAGTGTCAAACAACAGAGTTAGTATTTTTCCTATGTTCTTCATAGCATACAATGACTGTACAAAATTTATCACATGCATGTTTTATACAAAGTTTGCTCTCTAACTAAAATAACAAAAATTAGCCATTAAAGGTACTTGAACTACACCTCAAAAATTTCCCACAACACATGCATGAAACATATTTTTCCTAGGAAGTACATGACATAAGAAGATTAACAAACTTGGAATCATATTTTTCTGAAACCTATAGATTTTTCTACATATTTTTCAAGCTATCAGCAATATACATGATTAAATAAAATTCTACAGCAAAGTATCTCAAAAATGACATGCAATAATTTTCCCAAGTAGATCTAATGATAAGGAACCTAGACAAATTTATTTCAATAGATTTGGAGCAAATTTGAGTACCCAAACATTTTTCAAACCATTCCTATTTTCAAATAGTAAAGAATAAATTGAAAACCATTTATCCTACGGCTACTGGGCCAGCCCGCTGGATTTCATCGGCCCACGGCCACTTTTGGCCTGCGCGGCCCTAGCGCAAGGAAGGGGGAGACGGCCTGGCAAGCATCGGCCCATGGCCTGGCTCGGCCTGGCTTGGCTGAGGCAGAGGCCACGCCGACGCTTGCGACATCGCGGCGGCGTGGCTCGGCCATGAGACCGGCGGCCATTCCCGGCCGAGACAGGGTGAGCAAGCGAGAGCACGAGGTTCGCGAGAAGATGGCAAAGGTGGGAGGGTAGCTAGGCGGGGTTGGAGAAGAGCAGGAAGGTGTCTTCCATGGCGGTCGAGCACGGCGGCGCCATGGCCGACGGTGGCGGGGCTTGAGACGGCTCTACCTGAGCTCGGCAGTCGGCGCAAACGTGAGCATGACTTGAAGGAGAGCGAGGCGGAGCTACGGGCGCGTGATTGCTGGATGAGGTGGAGGAGCCGCGGCGGATTTCGCCGATGGGTGCGGTGGTGTGGCGAGGGGCAGAGCTGGGGGCGCTCAGCTCTGGCGGAGAGGAGAGGCAGCACGGGAATGAGTGAGCGAGCACACCGGCTACGGCAGGAATAGGCAAGCGCGTGGGCACAGGCGCAGGCTGGCTGCGACGCGTGGTGGCGTCGACGGCACATGGCCGCCACGCGGCGGGCAAGCTCTGCCGCAGTCGGGCGCGCGGCGCGACGCGTCAGCGGGCAGGCGCGCGCGGAGGCAGGCTAGCGTGGCGCTGGGCTAGGCTGGGCCGATGTGAGGCGCGTGGCGCGGCGGGATGCTGGCTGGGCCAGCTTTGACCGTGGGCCAGAAGCGAGGTGGTGGCCCACGAAGGATAAAAAGCCCTTTTCCATTTATATTTTCAAGAAATTTTTAAATGCCAACTTTCAAATATTATTTTGAGCAAGAAAATGACATCTTTTGAAAATGTACCAAAAATGAAAGTTGATTAGAATTTAATTCTCTACAACTTTGCTTTTATGACCAAAGCCAAATTCTTTCTAGATTTTGAATTGAAAAATCAAAGTCCATGTTTAACTCAAAACCCTAATTTTTGGAAATTTATTTTTGAAGCCAAATTTTGAATTAATTTGAATACAAACCTTGCTCCAAAAATTGAACTAAATATTTCTAGATGATTTACCATGATAGCCAAACATGTTTTCTTAACCTAGCAAGCAAAATCAGGGCAAAACAATTCTAACAAAGGTATGAAACATTTAGGTTTCACAACATGTTTCAAATGTTTTGAAGTAGTGTTTCAATTGTTATTTACATGATTAGGCATGTATGATTAGGATGCTTGATGATGCATGATATGTATGATTTGCAGTGCCTAAATGCAGGCATAATACCGGGGTGTTACATCGCCGGTCGAGCTCGCATGCGGCCGTGCTGCTCGAGTCCCTTGCCATCCCTCCTCTGTCTCGCGCTAGGTTCTAGGAGTGCTGCCGTAGCTCGTAGGTTCGCCTTATCGGGCTGTGACGCCGTAGCATTGCCGGAGCCGGCCCTGCCGTCGCCGAGCACTGCCGTGGCCATCGCCACCCCCTCTAGCTGCATCAGTAGCTGCAATAAAGGGTTCCCCTAGGTCCGCTCGGGTGAGGCGAACAAGTTGGTGCCATTGCCGTCACCGGAGAAGCCACCGGCGACGAACTACGCCGCCGTCCGCTCCTTTCCCCTGTCTGTCTCGCTGACACGTGGGCCCCTCTCGTCAGTCGCCGCGGCTGAGGCGGGAGCCCAGCGTGGGCCGCGCTATTATCTGGGCCACGCCAGCGTTGCTCGCGGGCCGCCGTTTCCTTGGGCTGGCCCAGTAGCTGTGTAGGTTTTCCATTTTGTTTTGTTTAATTGTTTTCACAGTTTTGTGTATAGATTCAAAAATGTGTAACTCAAGTTTGGTAGATCCAAATGTTATGGTTCCAATTTTGTTAAGTTCCTGGTCATGTCTAGTATTTAATAAAAATATTATATGAGCACATGTTTTAGAAATTTTGGATGAATGAAATAGGACTTTGAAATGTGTTTTTGGATACATGCAAACTTGTTTGAATTTTATCTTGAGTTTCTGTGGTCCAAAATGATGAAATTTTGTGGGTAATATATTATTGCTTAGTAGAAGCTCTGGTTAAAATTTCAGATCTAGTGCATGTATAGTTTTTGAGTTATAGAATTTCTTTTTCTCAATGGATGGATCTTGTGTGAATTTTCATAATTTTTATATAGATCCAGTATAGGTAAAATTTGGTGAGTAAGGTTCTTATGCTAGAGTGATGCTAGGAAAAATGTGAAATCTGTTGCTTGACACTTTTCATTAGGGTTTCCTAATTATGCTAAAAATAGGCATGCCACCTATTATTTTGGATCCAGCAAGTTTTGCTTGCTCAATGGCTATGAAATTTTTATGGTAGTCTATGTGAAGCATGAGATAGCTACTGTAATTTTTGTAGATTTTTCTGAATAGTTTTACTATATATTGCTTTAATCACCTAATTAACTAAATAAATTTGAAAAGGACATTAAATAAGTTATTTAGAAGTTAGCATTATACTTTCTAGTGTTCCTCTGGTATGTGCAACAAGTTGGTAAACTTGGTTTGGTCAAAATAGGCTTTTGCATCATCATTAAATAATTAAGTTAGTAACCCTATCATTTCTGGACAGATTCTAGGTTTACTGAAATTCAATTTGGTTAATGTAAGAATCATGCTTCGATGTTTACAATTGATTTGTAGAGAATTTCACAAGCTTTCCAGAATGTCCTCATGTAAGTCATTTGGAATTGTAGAACTTTAGTTGTGATTGAATTAAGGGACTACTTGTGTGTATATGAAACTTTAAATGTTAATTTATGTATGCCTTTACTATTTCTAAGTTTGTGGTAATGTTCCTAGGTGTTAGGCCTTTAACTGAAGATGAGCATCTTTATCTTAGGTTATGCAAGTTAGGTAAGTTGATCTTGTTCTTTAAGTTAAGTTAGATACATGCTTAAAGTGATTTGAATAGAGCTATTTACTCGGTAAACGAGTGTCCAGTGATGCTTTCGTTAACACTTACTGTGATTCGTTCATCATGAGCATCATGTCATTCCTTATGCATCCATGATATTTATCTAGTGCATCGGCATGCAATAGGTGTACCGGAGGGAGTAACACTGCTGGAATTCGAGGAACCGAGCAAGCAGCAGCAGCCGACACCGAAGATTCAGGAGGAGTAGCCTTCAGGAGAAGTGCCAGACGAGGTCACCGTTTAGTGCCCGGATCACTATCCTTGCAACTTTGTGAAAGGCAAGCTTGGAGCATATTAAGCCTCCTAATTTCCAAAATGCAGTTACAGTATTATTATTACATATATTGTTGCATTAAGTTTAGGTGTTGGATGCAAACACTTGCTACATTGGTTACCCCATTCCTTGTCCAGATATTGTTACCCTGAATCCTATGTAGCTCAGGCTCATGTAGTGTTTAGCCCTACTTAAACACGGTAGAAGTCAGGTGATTTCCTGTCACCTACGAGATATATGAAGATACATGTGGCACGGTTGGCTATATTTGCTATCGTGGAAAAGAACCAGTCTTAATTTGAAATGAAGACCGGACAGAGGCTTGCCAGTTTGCAGTGACTCCGTCTGTGTCGCTTAAGGAATGATTCTTGGAGCCTTTCCTGTTCATGTTAAACGCATGCCTCTCTCTTAGTTGGCCATGTCTGAAGACCGACCGCGAAGCCGAGTAGCTCACCTCAGGCCGGGAGTCGATAAGTATAAAGTACGCCTCGGAAGGGAGCCGTAGGCATGAGTCCAAGGGCAGGTGATTTAAAAGTCCTGATCGTCCTAGTAGAAGGGTAATCCCTGAGAGCGCTGGCGCTGATTGAACCCACGAATTTGGTTCCTAAGTTGTACCAAAGGTAACCCACGGCTACCCTTGCTAAGTATGCCAGGGTGAGAGTTAGGAATACCCCCTCAGCTGAGTTGTAATTCGATTCGAGTCGCTGTCTCTCCCGGTTAGTGAGAACTTGATGGGCTTATCTCTAATGTAGATACACTAAATAACATAATGGTTCAGAAATGATGATATGATGATGACAGCCTTATTATACCTGCTATGGTTAATATTGTTTACTCCTAATAAGTGAGTGCTCTAGTACAAGTGCTAATCTAGTGGACAGGTAAATGATGATAAGCTTGATGCTAAGTTTAAATTGGTTACTATAATCATAAGCACTTTTATGCAACTGTGTCAAGCCAGCCCACCTAAAAAGCCTTGCATGATCCTTGGTGTCTTTTATTTCTAGTTTTGATGGGTAAGTCTAGCTGAGTACCTTCTCGTACTCAGGGTTTATCTCCCACCTGTTGCAGATGACCAGTTCTACTTTGGTTGCTGCAAGTACTGCCTTCTCCTAGCTAGGGATGAAGACTAGACTGTTGGGCATGGTCTCTACTAGTTCTCGTACCTAATAATGCTTTTGTGGGACATGACTCAGACTTGGCAATGTATTTGAAAACTATGATGTTTTGTACTAAACTATGTTGCTTCCGCACACTCAAACTTGGTTTGTAATATGTTATTTGAACTCTGATGGATGTAATCTGAATGCTACTTATGAAATGTTGTAACGGATGATGTGTTGTGTTGAATCACTACGATCTTGGTTTGTATGTCGAGAGTTGGTTGAAATCCTTTGTGATTTCCGGACTACCAGGATTATGGGAGCTTAAGTACAGGAATTTGATCGCTTCGATGATTGTTTTTGTACTTACGTTCTTATGATTTGGTCAGTTCTGTTACATGGAAGATGTCGCCCGCTCGGCAACTACCGAGGGCGTAGGCACCACCACGGGCACCATTGGATCGGCCGACGAAGCCGCAGCATCAGCGCCGCTCCTACCCAAAATAGGGGCGACGTTGGGTAGTGCCGTCCATCCCGCCTAAAGGGCAAGGCTCTTCTTGGGCACGAGCCCTAGAGAGTGGCCCCGTTGCAAGAATCCGCAAGAGGGAAAAAGGCATAAGGTCGAAACAGAAAAATAAAAAGGGGGAAAACAAGGGAGTCAGTGGCCTACTCTGACGCCTTTGGGCGGTAGGAACGTTTTGGGGATGAACCCCTAGACCCCTGCCCCGACTCATCTGGGCAGGACCGCTTTGAGCCTACCTCCTGCTCTCGGGTAGGGGGGCTCATCTCCCTCATCTCCGAGGGTGCAGCAACAGAGCCGCCCCTCTCTGTCGATGCCTCAGGCATGGCGGTGGACCTGCCCACCCCCATCAGCTCATGGAGCACGGTAGCAGAGCTACCCCCTTCATCAGCACCATGGGGGCAGTCAGCGAATCGTCTCCCCCCATCCACTGATCCTCTAGAGGCACCCCGGATGGGGCGACAGATTCTCTGGCTCCCACCGACCCCGAGGACTCGCTTCCCTCCATGTGGAAGGGGAGGGGTCCCTGCATGGGTCAGTGGGTGACTATCAACATATCTTCATCCTCTAGGATGCCCCAATCCACGCCAGCGGCTACCTCATCATTGTCATCATCATCGTCATCGTCGTCACTGTCTATCTCCTCTCCTCGATCATGCGCTTGCTGCTTCTATAGCCGCTCCTTCTTCTAGAGCCCCCTCGTCCTTTTGTCTTGGCAGCCGCGATACGATTTGTGGCCGCCAGGATCTGGTCCTTTAGCAGTGGAGCCGGGCTATCCATGAGGACAAGACTCCTCGGCTGATCCCACTATCTCGAGGTCAGCATCAAAGGGTCGGGAGTTCAAGTAAAGAAAAAGACATGGGAAAGGAGAACTTATGAAATCGATAAACCCTAGTTCTAGATGCATCGGAGGATGTCCCAGCACCGGATACACAAAGTCAAGGACAACGCCATCGGTGTCCTTCAAAGGCCCCATCACCTCCTTGATCCGCTGTGCCACTTCGGTAGGAGGGAGCGCTCCATCGGCGAGCGTCATCCCTTCAAGCGATGCCCTAGGCGCCATCAGGTACAGGGGGAGCGCGTGGCTCATCAGTGGCGCTACCCTCCACGTGTGGTATGCGCCGATGATCCCTAACCGCTTCATGCCCCTATCCTTCAGAATTTGGAGGGCGGCAAGGTGGTCCTTGATCCTCTTCTTATCTTTGTCCGGGACACCCCCACCTCCACTACCTCGGAGCCTATTCGATGAGGTGCCCGGTGTACACCAATAAGGGGGCGGTCACGTCATTCTTGACGTAGAACCACTACGAGTGCCACCCTTTGTTGGAGGTCAACAAGCACATCAACGGGTAGTCGATCAATCGGGTGTTGCGCAGATGAATGCTGGCACAACCTATCGGTGTGCTCAGCTCTAGCTTCTCGACCCACTTCTTCGACAGACTGACGGCGAAGAAGTGCCACCACAGATCGAAGTAGGGACTAATCCCTAGGAACCCCTCACACAGGGCGATGAACGCCGCAATATGCTAGATCCCATTGGGATTAAGATGCTACAACTCCACCTAGTAGTAATCCAACAGCCCCTGAAGAAACATATGGGCAGGGATGGTGAATCCCCACTCATGGAAGAGAGCAAAGGACATGACATATCCCTCAGGTGGTGATGGCTCATCCTCATCACCAGGCAGCAGCCACTCCGCAAAGGCAGACAATGAGCGAAGGAGGCCACGGTGGACGAGGCCCTCCAGGCACTAAGAGGTAATGTTGGATCTGCACCATGGCTCCATTGAAATGGCAGCTATGATGCAGATGCAAGCTCGATGGTGGCTGTGATAGGGATGTAAGTTCGACGCCGGCTATGATGTGGATGCAAGCTCGACAGCGGCAGTGATGCGGATGCAAGCTCGATGGCAGTGGCAGTACTGGTGCGGGAGGCTGAGGTGATTAGCAGCAGAGGTTGGTGATGCAAAGGTGAAAAGGCGAAGTATGGAACCCTAGGGGTGAACCTCATGGTTTTATAGGGGAGACGGATGCGAGAAGTGCAACTATCCACCTCGATCTCTGAGCCCACCATGACATGCCACCATGTCACATCGCGGGATACGCGCCTGCGATCCCTATCCTTTCCCACAAAAATTGCCTCGGACAGTTCACCTTCTTGAATGGATCGGACTCTCCCCCCACGGAGGGGATACGAGCCAGAAAATCTCTTCACCGGCCTAGGTGGGCCCAGAAAGCCCAAGGGTCGGTCCGATGGTCTCGATGGCCATCCCAACGAGGGACAGGCCCGCAGGTGACTAAGACCCAAGTACATGAACATCAGTAGGGCCTCGGTCTACTGTCGAGCCCCAGCCAGGCTGACCCTGGACAAAATCCCTACGAATAGGATACCAGGGTCCCCTTAAAACTATCTAGTTGACAAAAATCGAGTCTCATAGCCTTACCCACAAAGGGTCCGAAGCACCCCACCTAGGGGCTTAGGGGAACACACCTCGGGCGATTCTGCCTGAATCACCTAGGGGCTCGGGGGCTACAGCCGTCAGGTGCACTCGCGCGCACCCTCTGGTGAATCAGAACACCCCTAGGCGATTCTGCCTGAATCACCCGAGGGCTTGGGGGCTACTATCGAGGACCTAATACCGAGATACCTAATGAGGTGTAACTAATGACTGTCGAACATTGACACTTCCGACTAGACAAGAACGCTACTATGTCCAAACGACAGAAGACTGGTTCTGCCTCGCCTAACCCTCGAGGGCTAGGCTCCACCTCGCTCAACCCCCGATGGCTAGGCTCTGCCTCGCTCGACGTTCGAGGGTGAGCTCCACCTCACCCGATGGGCAAGGGCCTCCTTTGCCTCGTCCGACGGCCGATGGCAGACTCTGCCTTGCCCGACAACCAAGGGCCTCCACCACCTCACCCGACGGCCGAGGGCAGACTCCACCTCGCCCGACGAGTACACCCTGCGCCTTCATAAGGATGAGCATAGGGTACGACATGACATTCGAGTCAAACATAGCACCAAGGACCATGCCCTATGCTGCAGCAGGAAAAGTACTGCCAGGGTACGATAGGATGGGCGCTTTAGACCATTCTAGCATATCAGAGTTTGAATAGTGTTGTAGGCGCCACCTTTAGCCCTTAGACATGGAACCTGACATAGACATATGACAACCACTAAGGTTCAAGAAGAGACTTGCGCCCTCTACAGCGACGGATGTACTATCACCGTGCCGCCCACTCCCCACAGGGCCATAGGTCAACACCCTTGTTCGACACACCGCCCGGAGGGGTAGGACGGGACATGGCCACTTGCTGATCCGCTAAGGGCATGGTGTCACCAGGACACGGGCACTTGGCGAACATGCTAATCCCTGACACCATCTGGCCATGTTAGCAAGGCTAGCTCAGCAGAAAAGGAGGGCCCAACACCTTCGAAGGTGCTTCTTGGCTTCTAGTTTTTCTCCCATCTATAACCCCTACTCCCCCCTTGGTATATAAAAGGGAGGGCAGGGCCCCTCACTAAAGGGACGGAAGGCGAATGAATAAGTTGAACACACACAACACTTCACATATGACTGAGCAGCGACCAAGCTCTCAACGACCTTTTTTGATCACTCCATCAGAGACTTGGGACTCGTCCCTCTCTCAACCATTTGTACCCCTTACCATGAACCATTTTTGGTACTAATAACATGAGCAGCAGTAGACTGGATGTAGGGATGTTCAGCCTGAACCAGTATAAATCTTGTGTCCTTTAGTGCACCATCTGGGCCTAATGCGCAACAATCATAAATTTACTGGCCGGTGTTTGTTCAAAACATCGATAAGAAGTGACAATGGAAAAGAATTTGACAACACAAATATTGCTCAATGAGAAGAAGCCAAACGTCTCATTCTTTTGGGTGTTTGGCTGCAAATGCTACATCTACAAGAAGCAGCAACACCTAGGGAAGTTCCAACGACATTGTGATATTGGTTTTCCTATTGGTTACTCATCAAAGTCCAAAGCATATCGAGTATTTTATCATGCCACCGGCTTGGTTGAAGAAACATATGATGTGGAATTTGATGAATCTAATGGCTCCCAAGGAGCACATAAGAATCTTGATGATTTAGGTGATGAACCATTGAGGAAGGTCATGAAGAACATTCCGATTGGAGACATCAAGCCCAAAGATGATGAAGATGATGTACAAGTGATTGATCCACCTTCATCAAATGTGCCACAAGATGATGACAATGATGGGTGAGTAGAAAATGAAGATACTCATGTCTCCCATGATCAAATGGTGGCACAAGCCCAAGATGATGATGCTCCACATCCTCCTCCTCAAGTGGTTGATAGAAAAAATTCACCCCTACTACAAGCACATCCACAAGATCTCATCATAGGGAGTCCTTCAAAGGGTGTAATGACTCGCTCTTAAAATACTCGCTTCATTTATTGAACATCACTCATTTATTTCTTGCATTGAGCCTAAGAATGTATAAGAAGCTCTTCAAGATCCAGATAGGATAAATGCCATGCATGAAGAATTGAACAACTTCACCTGCAATGAAGTTTGGACACTTGAAGAGCGACCATAGGATGCAAGAGTCATTAGAACAAAGTGGGTGTTCTGCAACAAGCAAGATGATCAAGGCATCATTGTGAGGAACAAGGCAAGGCTAGTTACAAAGGGGTTCTCTCAAGTTGAAGGGTTGGATTTTAGAGAGACATTTGCACCGGTTGCATGACTTGAAGCTATTCGTATCCTTCTTGCATATGCATCTCATCATGAAATGAAGTTATATCAAATGGATGTTAAAAGTGTATTTTTAAATGGCTTTATAAATGAACTAGTCTATGTCTATCAACCTCCTGGGCTCGAAGACCCTAGATATCCTAATCTTGTTTATAGGTTGTCTAAGGCACTATATGGGCTAAAGCAAGCCCCAAGTGCTTGGTATGAGCACCTTCAGAATTTCCTCATTGAGAAGGGCTTCACCATTGGGAAGGTTGACACCAAACTATTCACCAAGAAGCTTGATGGAGAGATCTTAACTTGTCAAGTATGTGTTGATGATATCATATTTGGCTCATTAAATGAAGACTATTGCAAAGAGTTTGATGAATTGATATCGAAGGAGTTTGAGATGTCTATGATTGGAGAGCTTACATTCTTTCTGACTTTTCAAGTCAAGCAAATGAGAGAAGGGATCTTCATCTCTCAAGAAAAAATATACCAAGGATCTTCTCAAGAAGTTTAAAATGGATGAATGTAAGCCAATCAAAAAACCAATGCCATCTAATGGACATCTTAACCTAGACGAGGGAGGTAAATCAGTTGATCAAACTTTCTACCATTCTATGATTGATAGCTTGTTATACTTGACCGCATCGAGGCCTGACATCATGTTTAGTGTGTGTATGTGTGCTAGATTTCAAGCTAATCCTAAGGTGGCTCACATGGTTGCCATCAAAAGAATCCTTAAGCATTGGTCTTTGGTATCCCAAAGGAGCTCAATTTCATCTAGTTGGCTATTCCAATTCAGATTATGCCGGTTGCAAAATTGATAGAAAAAGCACATCCGAAGGGTGCCATTTTCTTGGTAGATCACTAGTGTCTTGGACTTCTAAGAAGCAAAATAGTGTGCCCTTGTCCACCACCGAGGTGGAGTACATTGCCGTGGGTGCTTGTTGTGCACAAATACTTTATATGAAGCAAACTCTTCTAGACAATGGTGTAGTTCTAGAAAAGGTACCTCTTTTATGTGACAATGAGAGCGTGGTAAAACTTGCTAATAACCCAGTTCAACACTCTCGCACCAAGCACATAGATATCCGACATCACTTTCTTAGAGATTATGTTGCTAAAAATGATATATCACTAGAAGGTGTAAGGACCAAGGATCAATTGGCGGATATCTTCACAAAACCACTAGATGAGCCTACATTTTATCTGTTGAGGAATGAGCTCAATGTGCTTGACCTAAGTAACTTCACTAAAAAATGAGCTTGTGTTGTCGTTGCATTGCACTATAATATAAAACATGTTTAATTTTTAGTAGAGCACTTAGGGCTTGTCTAACATTGTTATCATAACCGCCGAAAAGCATGTGAAAAAACTTAACCTTGGATCAAACTTGACAAGCAACTAGATTTTCCTTCAAGTATTGCATTGCATATGCATGTGTGTTGTTTTGTCATTTCTTTTTGGTTATTTTTTGAGCATCCACTGTGTTCATCAACAAATAGGGAGAGCATTTGAAGCTCCTATTGGTTATAAACCCTGCCACATGTTTCTCCTCGACTCTAGTGTTGCCTATTTTTCTAGAAAGGACTATAGCCGAAGGCAAATTATTTTGAAAAACTTGAGGGTTTGAGAGAGGTCTCTCATATCTATCCCAATTGGTGTTTATTTTGGTCTTATCGAAGTTGGGACTGGATTGGGACAAAGCGTCATGGAGAAAGAAGGAGGAACTGCTCCGGAACACAGACAAAACACTGGACCGAACTCACTACTTGGCGTGTCCAGTCAATCTACCTGCCGTGTCCAGTCATTCGGTGTTCAAGTGAACTGACGCATCAATAGTACTTCATCCGCATCCGGTCTACACTTGACGCCGCATTCGGTCTTTAAGTGGTGCTCCTCGGAAAATGACCAGACTCTACGGTGCATCCAATCGAGTGAGATCCGATGCGTCTGGTCATGGTGGGAGCATTTCTGGACCTGTCTGTTCCTGACGGACTCAGGAGATGTAGCGTTCGGTCATATGCAAAGGCGTGTCCGATTGCAATAGTGCTCGTGCGATCTATTTCCAATCTCTGACTGTCATGTGGGGTCCACACTTACTTTTCTCTCCAAATCAGCCCACACCCATCCACCTTCCCTAGATGCACCCATGCCACCGTTGTCGTTGTGCCTTCTCTCAGCGCGCCTGCGCTGCCACCACCGCGGCGCCTTCCCTCGCCGCGCCTGCGATGCCACCTTCACGCCTTCCCTAGCTGCACCCATGCCACCGCCACCATCATGCCCACACTGCTGCTACTACTGTAACACCCCAGGTGTTTGGCTTCTACATTTGCACTTGCATTTCATGAACATGAGTATCATTCATCCATTCATAAGCTTATATCACATGAAACATGATTTCGAAACATTGCAACATGTTGCATATTTCATGTGTGTTGTTTCTTTTATGAAATGAATAGTGTGCAACACTTAAGTGCAACATGTGCAACTCACTTTAGTGAAACATGGTTAGTTAGTACCATGCAACAAGATCATGAAACATGTGAAACATGACTATGAAACAAATGTAATGTTTCATTGGTTTTTCATTGTTTCAGTACATACAATGCTTGATTCTTGTGTGACCAATGTGTGGTGTGGCTAATAATTCTCTTGAACAACTTAGTGACACCTAGAATGTCATTTGGAACATTGTTCATGTTGATCATGTTGCCTAATTATGATTTCAAATAGTGGTTTGACTTGTTTTGACTCCTGAACTCTTTTGTTTGACTGATTAAAAAGTGTAGCTTAGATTGTTTGCATGTCTGAGCAATCTAAAGAAAAGTTGTAGCAAATTTTATAAGGAACAAACTTTGTTTAGAAGCCAAGTCATGAAAATGTGCACAACATGCTCAAAAAGGTCCCACAAGTCAGTTTTGGGGTTGTATTTGACACTTAGAATTTTTCTAAGTATAAGGGCTGGATTTCAGTTTCATGTACCCAACTTATTCACCTTGTAGCTCCCAAACAAAGCCAAATTAGCTTGAGCTCCAATTGGCAAAGTCGAAGATCACACTTAGTACTACAACTTTGTCAACTATGCCATAAGTTGAATCCTCATGGTTTTGGAAATATGGAGCGATAAACTTGCTTTGTCAGTCGATTCATTTGGAAACTAAATCAGATTTCAGACGTGCTACAGTACCCAACCGGCAACAGGACTTCACCGCCGTGTGGCGCTGCGTGTCGCCGGCAGCTTGCCTGGTTAGGCCACGTCGGGCCAGAGCTCGGCAATTGAAGCCCCAGCACGCCACTAAGAGCCCCCCTGTGCCACATTTCATTTCTTCGCTTCCTCCACTCACCACAGCAGTCGCAATGGGCCGTTGTCATCGTCACCGGCTCCGCCGCACTCGCGCCTGCTCGCCGCTGCACCATAGCCACCACCATCCCAACCATAGCTCCGCTATCACCTCATGGACCTCGTCGACATCCTCGTTGAGCCATCCATGCTTTAGGTGAGCGGCATTACCGAATCCGTGCACCACCGTGCCATGGCCGCCATGGTCGCCGCCGGTGATCTCATGCGGACACGCTTGACAGCTTCACTATAGCCAGTAGCAGTAGCGTAGGTAGGTCCGCCTTGGTCACTAGAAGCTGATGCGCACCTTGTCCGGGCACCTAGCGCCGGGGTTCGCCGGAGCGCCGCCATGCGCCATGGGCGAGCCACTGTGCGCCATGGCCAACATACCTAGAGGTCAATAGAGCTTAGGTTGAGTAGGTCAATCAATGCAGGAGGTCGAGGTAATCACGGAGGTACCCTCCTCGTCGTCGGTGAAGTCGCCGTCGGCGAGCTTCACCGCTGCCGCGCCGTCGCGAGCGCCTCCCCTGTTCTGGTGTCGATGACAAGTGGGTCCAGCTAACAGGGAGGTCCCACGCGTCAGTGACTGTTTGTTCAAAAGCTAGTTCAAATTTCCAGTTTTGAATGCTATTTTGTGAATTTTGTATCTCCAAATTGGTAGATCCAAATGGGGTGATTCAAATTTTGGTAGAATCATAGTGAGGTCTAGTATTTAAGAAAAATATGATATGAGCACATGATGTAGAAATTTTGGATGAATTAAATAGGAACTTGAAATGTGTTTTTAAATGCATGCAAACTTGTTTAAATTATATCTTGAGTTTCTGTGATCCAAAAATTATGAAATTAGGTGGGTAAGCTATTCCTGCTTAGGAGAAGCTCTGGTAAAAATTTGAGAGTCATTGCATGTATGGTTTTTGAGTTATAGATTTTCCTTTTATCATTGATTGATACTTGTGTGAATTTTTGTAAATTATCTAGGAATCCTATGACCATGAAACTTTGTGGGTAGTATCCTAGTACCTTAAGGATGTTAGGAAAAATATGAAATCTATTGCTTGACACTTTTCACTAAGGTTTCCTAATTATGTCATTTTAAGCCATTATGTCTTATCATTTTTGTGTAGGCTGTTATACTTGCTCAAATGGTGTCAAATTTTTATAGTGGTCTGCTTAGAGCATGTAGTACCTACTATAATTTTTGTAGATTTAATGGTGTAGTTTTCATATATTTTTACCATTTCCTCTAATTAATTGAATAAATTAAGAAAGATATTAAAAGAATTGTTTTGGTGATGGACACCCTACTTTCTGGTGTTCTTGTGATATGTGTTATAAGTGAGTAGAATTAGTTTTGTCCAATTATGTGTTTACATCATAAGTTAATAATTATTTGTTGGCATTATGTCCCTCTGGACAGATCTGGGGACTTTATAAAGTTCTCCATGATATTTTGTTTTTCTGTGAATGTGATGAATACAAAAGTTGTAGATAATTTATGTATGTAGCTCCTGTCATAATTTGATGGCATTTGGCCCAGTAGTTATAAACTACAGCTATTTAAAGTTAGGTTCCAGTTTTGCCTACTCTCTGCCTTGTGAAGACAGAGTTCTGTTGATTGAGGAATTTGACCTAGTAAAGGTTGGAATCATGCTTAGAGGTCTGAAAATAAATTGTAGACAATTTCATAAGCTTTCCAAATTGTCTTGTTACATATCATTTGGATTTATAAATCTCCAGTCATGGCTAGTTTACTGTACTGCTATATAGTCTCTATTTTGCTGAAATACAAATGCTTGAGTGTATACTTCGTTGCTACGCCCTCGTTAATTGTTTAAGGGCTAGCCTAACTTGAGAACATTCTTAGGTGCAGGTGCTAGGTCATTAACTGAAGATGAGCAATTATACATTAGGTTGTATAAACTTGGTAAGTAAAGTGATTTGAATAGAGCTTAAGTGGAATATGCAGACTACAGCGAACATGTGCATTCCCCGAGCATCCCTGACTTCGTTCATGTGCATCCATGATATTTATCTTGCGCATTCATGCAATAGGTGTGCTAGAGGGAGTGACGTTGCTGGAGTTCGAGGGAACCAACTAGGAGGAGGAGCCTGTGGTGTAGGAAGCCGACGAAGCAGCCGCCGTGGAGGAGTTGCTCGAGTGCCCTGACCACTAGCCTTCCTCTTTCCTGAAAGGCAAGCCCTGGAGCATATTAAGTCTCCCATGTTTTTACAAATACCTTGAGTACCTTTTATTCGTTGATGATGCATTAAGTATAGGAATTGGTTGGAACCAATTGTTGCATTATATATCCCTCCTTGTCCAGATATCGCACTGGAATCCTATTAAGTTCAGGAACGGGGTAAATGCTTAGCCATGCTTAGTGCGGTAGAAGTCAGGTGATTTTCTGTCACCTACGAGCTTTAGGATGAGGTGGATCACGGTTGGCTATATTTGCTATCATGGAAAAGAACCATGTTAATAATGAATTAAAACTGGGGTGGAGTCTTGTGTAGGTTTGGACATAGTGACTCTGTCTGAGTCATTTAAGGATCGATACGCTGTCCATTCTTATGTCATGTTGAACGTAGCCTAACATTTAGCTGGCCGGATAAGTCGTTCCGACCGTGAAGCCTAGTAGCTTGGTTCAGGCCAGGGACGTGAGCAGGGGTCCGCAATCTAGATGGAAGTAAGGATGTGCAGGGAACCATTGGCGTAAGCCCAAGGGCGGGTTAAGTCACTGAGCACTCATGGTAGAGTGGTTCTCTGATTTTGCGGCACTGTTCGGACTCGCGACTTCGGAATTGTACCAATGGTGACTTGTTTGCGATCCTGACGGGGGAAGCAGGGTTTGTGTTAGGAATACCCCTCCTGCTAGATAGGAATCAATTTGAATTGATGTCTCTCTCGGATAGTAAGAACTTGACTGAGCAGCGGCAACGTAGATTCAATTAATTTAACGATATGGTTAAATGGATGATGATGATAAGGTTGCCACAATGTATACCTGATATGGTTATTAATGTTTGCACCCTAATAAAGTGATTGCTTAGTACAGGTGCTAATATAGATGACAGGTTAATGGCTAAAAGTCACTGCTAGTTCAGGTTAAGAGTTGATCATTATTACTTATACTTTTTTGCAAAAAGAAAGTGTCAGCCAGATCCACTAAATTAAGCTATGCATAATCCTTGGTGTCATTTGTTTTGGTTTTTGATGGGTAAGTCTAGCTGAGTATATTCTCATACTCAGGGTTTATTTCCTCTTGTTGCAGATGACCTCCTATATCAGGGATTTTGTAAGTATTGTCTCCACCCGGCGGGTCATGAAGACTAGATCATGGGCTTGATCTCTGTTTCTCTTATCCGATTGCTTTTGCGGGTTGTGATCAGCGAACCAGTATTTGTATTTGAACTCAGGTGTGTAAGTTAAACTATTTGCTTCCGCATACTTTACAAGACTTGTTTTGTAATAACGATGACTCTGTGATGATGTAATCTATTTGCAAACATCTGCGAAATGTTGTAATGTATGATATGTTATGTTGAATTACTGTGATCTTGGTTGTATGCAAGTTGGTTTGAAATCCTTTGAGATTTTAGTTGACTACCGGGTTTATATAGGCTCAAGTTTGAGAATTTGATCGTTTCGGCGATTGTTTTTGTACTTGTGCTCTTATAAATTGGTCGGTTCTATGACAGCTGGTATCAGAGCTAGATTCAACATTAAACATGTCTTACAGCTATTTAAAACAAAAGCTTTTGTTGTGAAAATGGTTTTCCAACTTATAGTTATATATAAGTGTTCAAAAATCAAAATTTTTATGGTGTACTGGTGATCACATCCCTTGTAGCCCACTTAAGGACTTCTAGGTGGCTTATCTATAATTACTAACTTGGGGAAAATTGATTGTTTCTATTTTGTCATCCATGCGGCGTGATATTGCATGGGTGCCATTCGCTTGAATGGTAATGTATGGATCAATTGCCTCTACGCTAAGGTAAGTGTGAGTTGCGAGAGCATGACCATCCAACCATCGGTCTAGGGGCGAGCTAGTTGTGGTTACTAGAGTATTTACATGTTTCATACATGTATATATGAAGGTACTTAATTGTGGGTACATTGAAAGGATAGTTTGGATACCGAAGTATATATATCTGGGGATGTATATATAGAGAGTGTCTTAGTTACTACTTGTGTTATTAGCATTAGATCTTGTTGGGTTGGGCTGCAATGAAGTTTTCTGCATGTACGCTAACAACGCACCATGTAGATCGACTAGTTACCGCTAATTGAGAGAACATATGTATGCCACCGTATATTCCGCTAAAGCTTAAATTTTCTTAGGTTTATGAGGACGTATGGAATGAGCATGCATCATATTCACTCATGTCATTCATATTGCATTACTCCCTCCCTTATAATTGCTTATCCCAAGTATAAAGTGCAATCTCTCAGCAAAATAATCCTCTCACGTGAATTGCATCCCTTTTTGATATAGATGGCCGTGCCCATATTTCCTACTGGTAGCAGCACCTTTTTGGACCAGTTCGGTACTCCCACTTTGCTCTAGAGGGTGCTCAGTTTAGTTGGGTACCCAAAGGCACCCAGCTACACATGGAGGCAGGCAATACCATTAGGGGATGTACCATGATACGTCATGACCTTTATAGTGCCGCAAAACCCCACAAGACCATTGTGGCATGGGTGGAGCATTGAGACTAATGGGCAAAGCCCATGGGAAGCCGCTCAGGTTGCTGCCCTTGATGTGCTGATGGATATAGCACAAAGCTTTGGGGATGAGTTAGTGGGTGGACCTGCTTCATCCATTCCCCGAGTGTCTCCTACTGAGGCTGAGTGGACTCAGGACATTGGCCAGGCCTTGGTTTGAGGCCATGGCAAACATGTGCAGAGCGACAATGCTGGAATGAGTGCTATGATGGCAGTCTTGAAGCTTTGTCGAGTCAGGCAAAACACCCTTTCTAGTGCACTAGATGAAGCTGGCAAGGCAATGGTAGCCTAGCACAAGTTCAGGTTGCGTGCCCGCAAGTATCACCGTAGGGCAGATGCATGTGGGAGAGCTCAGCAAGAAGTTGAGGACATTCAACGTATTGCAACTTATTGTCTGCAACAGTGGGGTCAAACCGCACGTGAGAGAGACGAGCTTCATAACCAGCTGATGAACCTCACTATTGAGAGAGATGAGGCTGCACAAGAGTTGGATCGTGTGACCCATCATAGAGATGCAGCTTTAGAGTTAGCAGAAGAAAGACGTCGGGGTTGGATGTTGGCTAACCACAATGCCTTTCAAAGGGAGCGCACTACAAGAACAGCTTGAAGAGCTTCAGGTTGAGCACCATCAACTGCACAACCGTTTGTTTCCTATTCCTCGCCCCATACTAAGGTATCCAAATGTGGGTGGACCTCAAGTGATTGAGGCCGATGAAGAAGAAGAGGACATGCAGATGGATGACAATGCAGTTGAGCCTACAGATGAAGAAGAAGAGGAAGATCTCAAAGAAGTCCAAGGTGTCTCCGATGTGGACAGCGATCACTTCGATGAGTAGTTAGTTAGCAAGTCTCACTAGTAAGCTTTTGCAGTCATTGATGTAATGGACTTAAGTGCGATGACTGATGTTGGATGTACCTTTTTAATTCGAACTTGGCATGTAATGTACTTTAATTCGCTCCCTTCAGGATGCGTATCATATTGGTTAAGTTTAAAACTTGTCATGTTGGAATGCACTGCGTATGACGCTAGTAATCTAATTGATGATGTGGGGATTGGAGAATGAATTATTGCCTCTGTTTATTGTATGAAATTTTCATTCTCGTTAGTAAATTCAGTTTGGCACAATTACATTGTTCCTCTCCAATGTGCTAACATCATCAATAATTACTGGTTGCGCATTGTTGTAGATGCCTCGTACTCGTTCCACTAGTGTGGGTGATGATGATGATCTTCCACCGCCACCACCACCCACACCCACGGAATTGATGGCAATTCTTATGGAAGGACAGCGCACTATGGCTAAGGCTCTCCGTACGATTGCGAATCATGATGGCCATGGTCCACGCCAAGGACTGGAACCAAATCAATACAGTGACTTAAAGGATTTTCTTGACACGAAACCCCTGATCTTCAAGGAGGCTGAGGAGCCCCTACAAGCTGATGAGTGGTTGAATACTCTCGAGCAGAAGTTCTATCTACTCCGCTTGACTGAGGTGCTGAAGACTGAGTACGCATCTCACCAACTGCATGGGCCAGCTGGCATTTGGTGGAGTCATTATCGGTCCACTATGCCCGCTAATGCCCAAATCACTTGGGATCAGTTCAAGTCTGCTTTTAGGGGAAATTACATTCCTCCTAGTCTCATGGTGATCAAACATACAGAGTTCATGAAGCTGACCTAGGGGAACAAGAGCTTGAATGAATACATGTAGGCTTTCAACAACCTTGCAAGGTATGCTACCGAGTTTGTGGACATCGATGCCAAAAAGATTGCTAGTTTCAAGCGGGGACTTAGCCCCAAATTGATGAAGACCATGGGAAATTGCAAATGTGCTCTTTTTAATAAGTTTGTGAGTGATGCTTTATCTCAAGAGAACAACAATGCTATGTATGCTGCTTTGAAAAGTCGTAAGAGGGCCTATGAGGCGGGTATCTCACAATCTAAGGCTCCCGTCACACTGAGGGCTCCATTCCGTCCTCCAACGTCAGCCGCTAAGTTCCACCCACCACTGAAGAAGAATCCCGCCAAGATTGGGTTTCACAAGGCGTTTACAGTTGCTCTTCCCAAGGGCACTACCAGTCAAGACAGTTCCAATGTTCCACCAAGCAATATGCCGTGCTGGAACTGCAACAAGCCAGGCCACTAGTCAAGGAAGTGTCCTTACCCTAAGAAGAATAACTACCAAGGTGGCCATCAGGGGCAGGTGAACCACACTAATATTACTGAGATTCCTTCAAGAGAGGTAGTGACTGCTGGTAAGTTTCTGGTTGATCAACACCCCATAGTTGTACTATTTGATTCGGGTGCTTCGCATTCCTTTATTAGTCCAGCATTTGCATCCAAGTTTATGCAGAAAACATATACTGTTGAGGGTGAGGGTTATTGTATTAGGGCTACCAGTGGTATAATCCCAACCAAGCTAGTAGTTGGGGACGTACAATTTGAGATAGAGGGGCAAAGTTATTAGGTTGATCTAGTAGTTTTATCGGGGCTAGGTATCGATGTGATATTGGGAATGAACTGGATGAGCCGTCATGGAGTGCTTATTGATACATCGACTAGGGTAGTCATGCTTAGAGATCCTGGTAATCAGGAGGGTTTTCTAGTATAGTTACCCCGAGAGATCAATCTTTCTTGCATGACCAATGCGGTGCAAGCAAAGTCTCTAGCAGATATCCCTGTCATGTGTGACTTTCTAGATGTTTTTCCTGATGATTTGCCTGGATTGCCCCTGGATCGAGAAGTGGAGTTCAAGATAGAGTTGCTTCCTGGTATAGCACCCATCTCTAGAAGGCCATATAGAATGCCTCCTAATGAACTAGCCAAACTTAAGACCTAGTTGAATGAACTTCTAAAGAAAGGCCTTATTCGTCCTAGTTCATCTCTGTGGGGGTGCCCAGCTATCTTTGTAAAGAAGAAGGATCAATCCCTACGCATGTGTGTAGATTATAGACCCTTGAATGCAGTTACAATCAATAATAAGTACCGTCTGCCATGTATAGATATCTTATTTGATCAGTTGTCTAAAGTAAAAGTCTTTTCCAAGATTGATTTGAGATCTGGTTATCATCAAATCAAGATTCAGCCTGAGGATGTCCCAAAGATTGCATTCTCTACAAGATATGGTCTGTATGAGTACCTTGTTATGTCTTTTGGATTGACCAACGCCCCCACACATTTTATGTATATGATGAATTTGATGTTTATGCTCGAGTCGGACAAATTTGTGGTGGTATTTATAGATGATATCTTGGTTTATTCGGAAAATGAAGAAGACCATGTTGAACATTTGCGAGTGGTTCTCACTAGGTTGCGAGAACACCAACTTTATGCAAAGTTCAGCAAATGTGAATTCTGGCTTCGTGAGGTACCTTTTCTTGGACATGTGTTGTCCGATGGTGGAATTATGGTTGATCCCACCAAGGTGCAAGAAGTGTTGAACTGGAAGGCTCCAATCTCGGTGCACGAGGTTCGGAGTTTTCTAGGGTTGGCTGGCTATTATTGTCACTTCATCTCAGATTTCTCTAAAATAGCCAAGCCTATGACTCGGTTGCTGCAAAAAGACATGAAGTTTGTCTGGACTCCCGAGTGTGATGCAGCTTTCCATACCCTATGAACTCTTCTAACTTTGGCTCCGGTTTTGGCACAACCGGATATCGAGAAACCTTTTGATGTGTTCTGCGATGCATTAGGTATTGGGTTAGGAGGTGTTCTTATGCAAGAGGGTAGAGTCATTGCTTATACCTCTCGCTAACTTTGGAAGCATGATGTGAATTATCCAACGCATGACTTGGAACTCGCTACAATTGTTCATGCTTTGAAGGCCTGGAGACATTATTTACTTGGCAATGTGTACAACATCTACACTGATCATAAAAGTCTCAAGTACATCTTCACTCAACCAGAGTTGAATATGCGTCAGAGAAGATGGCTCGAGTTGATCAAGGATTATAACCTCCAAGTGCACTATCACCCTAGCAAGGCAAATGTAGTAGTAGATGCCTTAAGCAGGAAATCTCATTGCCATTCATTGATTGAGAGTGATGTCCATTTGTCAAAACTCCTTCATCCTATAGTCCTTTACAACATCACTGTCAATTGTACTCTACAGAGTTGAATTATTGAGCTATAGAAGATAGATCCAGGTGTGTTCCACATCAAGCGCAAGATGAAAGAGCAAGAAACCAAACATTTTCGAGTAGATGAGGATGGCGTGTTATGGTTCAAGGATAGGTTGGTAGTTTCGAAGGATAGAGAGCTTAGAAATCAAATCATATCCGAAGCCCATTCCTCTAAATTATCTATTCATCCTGGTAGTAGCAAAATGTATCATGATTTGAAGCCTCGATTTTGGTGGACCAAAATGAAGAAAGAGATAGCTGCTTATGTGGCTAGGTGTGACACTTGTTGTCGGGTCAAGGCTGTGCACATGAAAGCTGGTTTACTTCAGCCACTCTCTATTCCAGGTTGGAAATGGGAGGAGACAAGTATGGATTTTATAGTTGGACTCCCTACTACTCAGAGGAATTTTAACTTCATTTGGGTGATTGTAGATCGTCTGACCAAGTCTGCACATTTCATTCCTGTCTGCATAGATTTCTGTCCAACCAACTATGCTGAGTTGTACTTTAATTAGATAGTCCGACTTCATGGGATCCCTCATACTATTGTCTCGGATAGAGGACCACAGTTCACTGCTCGCTTTTGGGAGCACTTACACGGATTATTAGGAACTAAGCTAGTAAGAAGTTCTGTCTATCATCCACAAACCAACGGGCAAACTGAACGAGTGAATCAAATCTTAGAAGATATGTTGAGAGCATGTGTCATCTCGGCTAAGGGCTCATGGGAAAAATGGTTTCCCCTAGCTAAATTCTCATACAATAATAGTTATCAAGAGAGTATCAAGATGGCACCGTTTGAAGCTTTGTATGGCCGAAAGTGTAGAACCCCGTTGAATTGGGTAGAAGCCGGTGAAAGGAGATACTATGGAATTTATTTTGTTCAAGAAGCCAAAGAACAAGTCTGTACTATCCAAACCCACATGGCCGAAGCTCAAGCTAGGCAGAAAAGTTATGCTGATCGATGTAGAAAACCTATTAAGTTTGAAGTTGGAGACTTCGTTTATCTAAAAGTCTCACCCATGAAGAGTGTCCAACACTTTGGTGTGAAGCGAAAGCTTGCGCCGAGATATGTTGGTCCGTTTGAAATCATAGGACAAAGTGGTAAGGTGGTGTACAAGATTCAATTACCTCCTGAGATGAGTGCTATCTTCAATGTCTTTCATGTATCCCAATTGAAGAAATGTCTTTGCGTCCCTAAAGAGAGAGTCCCATTGGGGGATATCGAGTTAAAATCTGATTTCTTTGAAGAAAAGCCAGTCCGAGTGATTGACACCCGTGACCGAGTGACTCGGAGTCGGGTGGTCAAGTTTTACAAAGTCATGTGGGGTAATTAGGGTAGTGAACGCGATGCAATATGGGAAAGAGAAGATTATTTGAGGGATGGTTATAAGGAATTCTATCAACAATGGTATGCTTTTCAAATCTTGGGATGAGATTTTTATAAGGGGGGAAGGCTGTAACACCCCAGGTGTTTGACTTCCTCATTTGCACTTGCATTTCATGAACATGAGTATCACTCATCCATTCATAAGCTTATATCACATGAAACATGATTTTGAAATATTGCAACATGTTGCATATTTCATGCGTGTTGTTTCTTTTATGAAATGAATAGTGTGCAACACTTAAGTGCAACATGTGCAACTCACTTTAGTGAAACATGGTTAGTTAGCACCATGAAACAAGATCATGAAACATGTGAAACATGACTATGAAACAAATGTAACGTTTCATTGGTTTTTCATTGTTTCAGTACATACAATGCTTGATATTTGTGTGACCAATGTGTGGTGTGGCTAATAATTCTCTTGAACAACTTAGTGACACCTAGAATGTCATTTGGAACATTGTTCATGTTGATCATGTTGCCTAATTATGATTTCAAATAGTGGTTTGACTTGTTTTGACTCCTAAACTCTTTTGTTTGACTGATTAAAAAGTGTAGCTTAGATTGTTTGCATGTCTAAGCAATCTAAAGCAAAGTTGTAGCAAATTTTATAAGGAACAAACTTTGTTTAGAAGCCAAGTCATGAAAATGTGCACAACATGCTCAAAAAGGTCCCACAAGTCAGTTTTGGGGTTGTATTTGACACTTAGAATTTTTCTAAGTATAAGGGCTGGATTTCAGTTTCATGTACCCAACTTATTCACCTTGTAGCTCCCAAACAAAGCCGAATTAGCTTGAGCTCCAATTGGCAAAGTCGAAGATCACACTTAGTACTACAACTTTGATCAAACTTGACAAGCAACTAGATTTTCCTTCAAGTATTGCATTGCATATGCATGTGTGTTGTTTTGTCATTTCTTTTTGGTTATTTTTTGAGCATCCGCTGTGTTCATCAACAAATAGGGAGAGCATTTGAAGCTCCTATTGGTTATAAACCCTGCCACATGTTTCTCCTTGACTCTAGTGTTGCCTATTTTTCTAGAAAGGACTATAGCCGAAGGCAAATTATTTTGAAAAACTTGAAGGTTTGAGAGAGGTCTCTCATATCTATCCCAATTGGTATTTATTTTGGTCTTATCGAAGTTGGGACTGGATTGGGACAAAGCGTCGCAGAGAAAGAAGGAGGAACTGCTGCGGAACACAGACAGAACACTAGACCGAACTCACTACTTGGCGTGTCCAGTCAATCTACCTGCCGTGTCCGGTCATTCAGTGTTCAAGTGAACTGACGCATCAACAGTAATTCATCTGCATCCGGTCTGCACTTGACGCCGCGTTCGGTCTTTAAGTGGTGCTCCTCGGAAAATGATCGGACTCTACGGTGCATCTGATCGAGTGAGATCCGATGTGTCTGGTCATGGTGGGAGCATTTCTGGACCTGTCTGTTCCTGACGGACTCAGGAGATGTAGCGTTCAGTCATATGCAAAGGCGCGTCCGATTGCAATAGTGCACGTGCGATCTATTTCCAATCTCTAACTGTCATGTGGGGTCCACACTGACTTTTCTCTCCAAATCAGCCCACACCCATCTGCCTTCCCTAGACACACCCACGCCACCGTCGTCGTCGTGCCTTCTTTCAGCGTGCCTGCGCTGCCACCGCCGTGGCGCCTTCCCTCGCCGTGCCTGCGATGCCACCTTCATGCCTTCCCTAGCTGCGCCCATGCCGCCGCCACCATCGTGCCCACGCTGCTGCTACTACTGTAACACCCCAGGTGTTTGGCTTCTACATTTGCACTTGCATTTCATGAACATGAGTATCATTCATCCATTCATAAGCTTACATCACATGAAACATGATTTCGAAACATTGCAACATGTTGCATATTTCATGTGTGTTGTTTCTTTTATGAAATGAATAGTGTGCAACACTTAAGTGCAACATGTGCAACTCACTTTAGTGAAACATGGTTAGTTAGTACCATGCAACAAGATCATGAAACATGTGAAACATGACTATGAAACAAATGTAACATTTCATTGGTTTTTCATTGTTTCAGTACATACAATGCTTGATTCTTGTGTGACCAATGTGTGGTGTGGCTAATAATTCTCTTGAACAACTTAGTGACACCTAGAATGTCATTTGGAACATTGTTCATGTTGATCATGTTGCCTAATTATGATTTCAAATAGTGGTTTGACTTGTTTTGACTCCTGAACTCTTTTGTTTGACCGATTAAAAAGTGTATCTTAGATTATTTGCATGTCTAAGCAATCTAAAGCAAAGTTGTAGCAAATTTTATAAGGAACAAACTTTGTTTAGAAGCCAAGTCATGAAAATGTGCACAACATGCTCAAAAAGGTCCCACAAGTCAGTTTTGGGGTTGTATTTGACACTTAGAATTTTTCTAAGTATAAGGGCTGGATTTTAGTTTCATGTACCCAACTTATTCACCTTGTAGCTCCCAAACAAAGCCAAATTAGCTTGAGCTCCAATTGGTAAAGTGGAAGATCACACTTAGTACTACAACTTTGTCAACTATGCCATGAGTTGAATCCTCACGGTTTTGGAAATATGGAGCGATAAACTTGCTCTGTCAGTCGGTTCATTTGGAAACTAAATCGGATTTCAGACGTGCTACAGTACCTAGCCGGCAGCAGGACTTCACGGCCACGTGGCGCCGCGCGTCATCGGCTGCCTGCCTGGTCAGGCCACGTTGGGCCAGAGCTCGGCAATTGAAGCCCCAACACGCCACCGAGAGCCCCCCTGTGCCACATTTCATTTCTTCGCTTCCTCCGCTCACCAAAGCAGTCATAGCGAGCCGTCGTCGTCGTCACCGGCTCCGTCATGCTCGCGCCTACTCGCCGCTGCACCACAGCCACCACCATCCCAACCATAGCTCCGCTATCGCCTCATGGACCTCGTCGACATCTTCGCTGAGCCATCCAAGCTTTAGGTGAGCGGCATTGCCAAATCCGTGTACCACCGTGTCATGGCCGCCATGGTCGCCGCCGGTGATCTCACGTGGACACGCTTGATAGCTTCACCGCAGCCAGTAGCAGTAGCATAGGCAGGTCCACCTTGGTCACTGGAAGCTGATGCGCACCTTGTCCGGGCACCTAGCGCTGGGGTTCGCCAGAGCGCCGCTGTGCGCCATGGCCGAGCCGCCGTGCGCCATGGTCGACGTACCTAGAGGTCGATAGAGCTTAGGTTGAGTAGGTCAATCGATGCGGGAGGTCAAGGTAGTCACGGAGGTACCCTCCTCGTCGCCGGTGAAGTCGCCGTCAGCGAGCATCACCGTTGCCGCACCATCGTGAGCGCCTCCCCTGTTCTGGTGTTGAAGACAAGTGGGTCCGGCTGACAGGCAGGTCCCACGCGTCAGTGACTGTTTGTTCAAAAGCTAGTTCAAATTTCTAGTTTTGAATGCTATTTTGTGAATTTTGTATCTCCAAATTGGTAGATCCAAATGGGGTGATTCAAATTTTGGTAGAATCACAGTGAGGTCTAGTATTTAAGAAAAATATAATATGAGCACATGATGTAGAAATTTTGGATGAATTAAATAGGAACTTGAAATGTGTTTTTAAATGCATGCAAACTTGTTTAAATTATATCTTGAGTTTCTGTGATCCAAAAATTATGAAATTTGGTGGGTAAGCAATTCTTGATTAGTAGAAGCTCTAGTAAAAATTTGAGAGTCATTGCATGTATAGGTTTTGAGTTATAGATTTTCCTTTTATCATTGATTGATACTTGTGTGAATTTTTTTAAATTATCTAGGAATCCTATGACCATGAAACTTTGTGGGTAGTATCCTAGTACCTTATGGATGTTAGGAAAAATATGAAATCTGTTGCTTGACACTTTTCACTAAGGTTTCCTAATTATGTCGTTTTAAGCCATTATGTCTTATCATTTTTGTGTAGGCGGTTATACTTACTCAAATGGTGTGAAATTTTTATAGTGGTCTACTTAGAGCATGTAGTACCTACTGTAATTTTTGTAGATTTAATGGTGTAGTTTTCATATATGTTTACCATTTCCTCTAATTAATTGAATAAATTAAGAAAAGTAATAAAAGAAATGTTTTGGTGATGGACACCCTACTTTCTGGTGTTCTTGTGATATGTGTAATAAGTGAGTAGAATTAGTTTTGTTCAATTATGTGTTTACATTATAAGTTAATAATTATTTGTTGGCATTATGTCCCTCTGGACAGATCTGGGGATTTTATAAAGTTCCCCATGATATTTTAGTTTTCTGTGAATGTGATAAATACAAAAGTTGTAGATAATTTATGTATCTAGCTCCTGTCAAAATTTGATGGCATTTGGCCTAGTAGTTTAGGAACTACAGCTGTTTAAAGTTATGTTTCAGTTTTGCCTACTCTCTGCCTTGTGAAGACAGAGTTCTGTTGATTGAGGAATTGTCTTGTTGCATATCATTTGGATTTATAAATTGGAATCATGCTTAGAGGTCTGAAAATAAATTGTATACAATTTCATAAGCTTTCCAAATTGTCTTGTTGCATATCATTTGGATTTATAAATCTCCAGTTATGGCTAGTTTACTGTACCGCTATATAGTCTCTATTTTGCTGAAATACAAATGCTTGAGTGTATGCTTCGTTGCTACGCCCTCGTTAATTGTTTAAGGGCTAGCCTAACTTGAGAACATTCTTAGGTGCAGGTGCTAGGTCATTAACTAAAGATGAGCAATTATACATTAGGTTGTATAAACTTGGTAAGTAAAGTGATTTGAATAGAGCTTAAGTGGAATATGCAGACTACAGCGAACATGTGCATTCCCCGAGCATCCCTGACTTTGTTCATGTGCATCATGATATCTATCTTGCGCATTCATGCAATAGGTGTGCCAGAGAGAGTGACATTGCTGGAGTTCAAGGGAACCAACCAGGAGGAGGAGGCCGAGGTGCAGGAAGCCGACGAAGCAGCCGTCGCGGAGGAGTTGCCCGAGTGCCCTGACCACCAGCCTTCCTCTTTCCTGAAAGGCAAGCCCTAAAGCATATTAAGTCTCCCATGTTTTTAAAAATACCTTGAGTTCCTTTTATTTGTTGATGATGCATTAAGTATAGGAATTGGTTGGAACCAATTGTTGCATTATATATCCCTCCTTGTCCATATATTGCACTGGAATCCTATTAAGTTTAGGAACGGGTTAAATACTTAGCCATGCTTAGTGCGGTAGAAGTCAGGTGATTTCCTGTCACCTGTGAGCTTTAGGATGAGGTGGATCATGGTTGGCTATATTTGCTATCATGGAAAAGAACCATGTTAATAATGAATTAAGACCGGGTGGAGTCTTGTGTAGGTTTGGACATAGTGACTCCATCTGAGTCGTTTAAGGACCGATACGCTATACGTCCTTATGTCATGTTGAACGCAGCCTAACATTTAGCTGGCCGGATAAGTCGTTCCGACCGTGAATCCTAGTAGCTCGATTTAGGCCAGGGACGTGAGTAGGGGTCCGCAATCTGGATGGAAGTAAGGATGTGCAGGGAACCATTGGCGTAAGCCCAAGGGCGGGTTAAGTCACCGAGCACTCATGGCATAGTGGTTCTCTGATTTTGCAGCACTGTTTGGACTCACGACTTCTGAATTGTACCAATGGTGACTTGTTTGCAACCCTGACGGGGGAAGCAGGGTTTGTGTTAGGAATACCCCTCTAGCTAGATAGGAATCAATTCGAATCGTCGTCTCTCCTGGATAGTGAGAACTTGACTAAGCAACGGCAACGTAGATTCAATTGATTTAATGATATGGTTAAATGGATGATGATGATAAGGTTGCCACAATGTATACCTGATATGGTTATTAATGTTTGCACCCTAATAAAGTGATTGCTTAGTACAGGTGCTAATATAGATGATAGGTTAATGGCTAAAAGTCACTGCTAGTTCAGGTTAAGAGTTGATCACTATTACTTATGCTTTTCTGCAAAAAGAAAGTGTCAGCCAGATCCACTAAATTAAGCTATGCATAATCCTTAGTGTCATTTGTTTTGGTTTTCGATGGGTAAGTCTAGCTGAGTACATTCTTGTACTCAGGGTTTATTCCCTCTTGTTGCAGATGACCTCCTATATCAGGGATTCTATAAGTATTATCTCCACCCGGCGGGTGATAAACACTAGATCATGGGCATGATCTCTGTTTCTCTTATCCGATTGCTTTTGCAGGTTGTGATCAGCGAACCAGTATTTGTATTTGAACTCGGGTGTGTAAGTTAAACTATTTGCTTCCGCGTACTTTACAAGACTTGTTTTGTAATAACGATGACTCTGTGATGATGTAATCTATTTGCAAACATCTGCGAAATGTTGTAACGTACGATATGTTATGTTGAATTACTATGATCTTGGTTGTTTGCAAGTTGGTTTGAAATCCTTCGAGATTTCAGTTGACTATCGGGTTTATATGGGCTCAAGTTCGAGAATTTGATCGTTTCGGTGATTGTTTTTGTACTTGTGCTCTTATAAATTGGTCGATTCTGTGACAATTGCCACCGCCGCCACCACCGCCACCGTGCCTTCCTCACCGCCATGCCTGTGCCGCCGCTCGCTATGTGCGCTGCTGTCGCTGGAGATTTCTTCTCCCTCGGTATCAACTCCCTCAGCTCCAGCAAACCTCACTTTCTAGGAACTTTACCTTGATTGTGTGGAGCCCCGACATGATCAGTTCTCTCCTTTTCATAGGGATTTGTCAGGTAGGAAGCCATTAATAATTCCTTTCTTACCTAATTGCTTGCTTCAATAGGGAGTTGCTTATCTCTAGAGTATATAATGCTTATATACCTTCCTCTATTCCTTTGATGCAGCGAGTTTGGGCAGTGACAGTGCTTGGTTGTTGACAGTGATAGACAACCTAGGGCCAAGCCCATGAGTACGAATGGAGGCCAAGCCTCACGAGTGTCAGCTAACAGTGGTTCTTTTTGCTAGTGGTTGTCTCATCAGAGGGTATTTGAGTTGATAGTTGATCTTTTTAGTGGTGATTATATTCAGCGAGTGTTAGTATGGCTCGGTGCAAGAACATCAGGGGTAGTCTTGGTGATGATGAGAGCCATTCACCTCGCCTGACAGAGCAAGAGAAGGGGAAGGGGCCAAAAAAGACAATTACAAAGAAGCACAAGCATGGTGACACAGAGGTAGAGCAGAGAGAGGTGGCAGAGGTTGTGGTATTCGCATTGGCGTTGTCACTAGCTCAGAGGGCTGTAGTTGAGGAGCTTGAGGCAAGGCATGGTAGTCCACATGGAACTATCATGCTTGGAGGTCAGTGTGTCCCTCTAGAGGATGCACTAGAGGGCACTCGTGTAGAGGAGATTGAGCCCCAGGAGGAGACTGAGCAGCATCAGGAGGAGGCAGAGCAGCAGCCGAAGTAGCCACTATGATGATCAGGTCATGCTCATGTTTAGGTGACACCCATGCCAGAGAGATAGAGGTGTGGCTCTCGGCCACCTCCTAGACCACGAGGACCGCCGCTAGTAGAGCATTTGGACTTGAGGGCTGCCATAGCTTGGTAGGTGTAGCAGCTACGCTTTGTGGAGGTTGAGCAGTGGTACCCACCTTAGTGTGATGAGAGAGCTTCAGAGGGCTTCTATATTGTGCTCCAGGAAGATTTCTATAATGCATATCTGAATAGTGGGGTAGCTTTTAGATCTCAAAGGGTGTGTCGTTTAGAGGCTATAGTGGCCGCTGGAGGAGAGCAGGTTCATCCCCACCTCACTTACCTGCCTGGCTTGATAGAACTTTTGGGGCAGACCGGTAGGTATGTTGCAAGCTAGGTTAGAGAGTTCTATGCCTCTTTGTGGATTGACCCCGGTCACATGTTCATTCACTTCATCTTTAGAGGATGTGACCACGGGCTATACAATAATAGAGTCAGAGATACTACGGATTCCAGAGTCAGCCACCCGAATTCACCAAATTTGCTATGGACAGACTCAGCCATCAAGACATCCTCACGGTGGTGCAGTGCCACGCACCGACCTTGTCAGGGCCTATATTTGAGAGCCATTCGGTGAGGGCTCGCGATGGACTTCGGGTGCCCTTACACCTATGGCTCATCTCTTAAACGCCGTTATGAGGAGGACCTTGCTACCGAGAGGTGGTTACCGTGAGGGTTTGACTCGAATTCAACTTTGGCTAGTCCACCACTTGATCTCTCAGACGCCGTTTGATATTTGGGACTTACTACTTTCAAAGATGGAGGACACTCTTGCAGAGGGATTCAAGGGCCACCGTCAGGTACCATATGCCCATTGGATCTATTTTCTTATACTCAAGGCCTGTTCACATATCCCCCCTTAGGTAGTGTTTGAGTTGACTAGCACTACTACTGAGTTCCCCGAGTATGACATGCGCCAGCTGATGGGTTCTAGTACTGGGAGTAGGACATCGACGCCGAGCCATCGCCGGAGGCCAGAGGTGCTAGAGACTATAGCAGAGCAGGACGAGGCCATTAGGGCTATTGTTGAGACAGAGCTCGAGTAGCTTGAGGTACAGCAGAAGGACATGGTCGATAGCGACCCAACTAATAGCTCAGATGATGACAACCAACCTATTCCATGGATGCCCCCATGGGATCATGACTGCGAGGCTAGTGGATCTAGCTCAGCTCGACCCTAGCCACCACAGATAGACCCTGCTCTAATAGTGATACTTGATAGGATGTAGCAGGAGCAGACTCACTAGGCACATGCCACAGCTACTACTCTCGCTCAGGTACAGACTTGTTAGGATTAGTTCCAATAGCAGTAGCTTGTCATTTAGCAGCAACTTCTTGGTTTCATGCATCATGTCTTTTCTGCTATAGGGATTGCTCCTCACCAGCCCATGTTGCAGCTCGATCAGCCTGCTACTACCCCAATGACTCTAGCTATACAACCTAGTGAGTTTCAGAGTAAGGGACAACTAGCTGCATAGTTTGCCTCACCTACCGAGTAGGTGTCTTAGTGGTTTGCTTCACTAGGGACAGAGCAGGCTCAGCACTTCACTCCTATAGTCACGGGTTTCACTCCTACTCAGTCCACATCAGTGCTAGTGATGGACACACTTGTCTTTAGGAGTCTAGGTGCTACTTTCAGTGAGCTCATAGAATAGCCTACACCACCTAAGTTCAGAGCTCATGCTCCTACCACAGCCACTCCCATCATAGGGACTACTGAGATGATACCATCCTTTGTTGCTTCGTCCAAGCCGCCTCTAACAGTCACTCCCACCCATGAGGTTTTAGCAACAATAGGAGTTGAGGCTACACTTCCTATAGTGACACCTTCTGAGCCATAGAGTTAGGCTGTTACTTCAGTTTCTACTTCATAGCTAGCCAACCTAGTTACTGAGACCGCAGAGCAGACCCACACCGCTTCACCTCCACTTCCAGTGACCGAGGGTCCGACCGCTTAGAGTTTTAGGTCCAAGGATGATGCAACTCAATTTCAGATCTCTCACCATACCTCAGCGCTCGACTCGTCTACTGCTACCCTACCGTCTGATCCTTAGGTTTTGGTGCTTGACGCCAAAGGGGGAGAAGGAGCGAGTATGTTAGATTTAGGGGGAGCGTGTGAGATGGACTCATTCTTTTGTGTGTGATACTTCATGCATTCACGTTTACTCTCATGCATTATGTTATATATGTGTGAGACTTATGTGACATGTGTGCTCTCTACCTTGATATATATGTCATGTCACTTGAATATGCTCATTTGCTTTGCTTTCGCATTTTACTCTGATACAAATGAGCTTTACTTTGTGTACTTATGCTTATTTCATACCTTGTAAGTACATTGTGTTGGCTTGGATCATATAAGCATTCCTAACCTTCCTTTGTTTCTATTATCAATTGCTTATATGAACTAAGCATGATGAAAACCTCACTCATCTTTTATACATACTTGAGGTTGTGTTGTCATCAATCACCAAAAAGGGGGAGATTGAAAGCATCTAGGCCTCTAGTTGGGTTTTGGTGATTAATGATGACACAAGATTACTGTGACTAACATGTGTTTTGTAGAGGCAACTTGAGTTAGGTCATGATAATGGTGATTGACTGGGCAATTATGGTTTTCATGCCCCTATTGATGGAAATCGCTTCGATTTTCAAAGGATGGACTACAAGGTTAAGGATGGACTAGTTCTAAGTGTCGTTCAATGTTGGAGAGACACTTAGAGTAGTTTATGACTTTGTTTCTTTTCCTTTGGCCAACTATTAAGGGGGGTATGAACTAGTAGCTTGACCTAGATGAGTCTAATGGTTTAGGTGTGGTGCACACTTGTCAAACTTAGCACTAGGTAGCTCAAGGACAACCCATAGATCAGTTGAAGTCGACGTCGTTCACAAAGTTGGTAAAATTTGAGGTGAATGGAGACTTGGATGATGACCAAAGGCTGGACTAGACGCATAGGTGCCGCGTCCGGTCAATGTTAGCACATGCAGCTATGGTGTGTTCATCGACCGGATACTGGATCGGACTCACAGAAGTCGTGTCTGATCAGTATTAGCTCGCATTGCTAGGGTTTGCTTTTTGACCGGATGCTGAGGACATTGTGACCTGATGCACTAGAGGTAGCGTCCGATCAACAACAGTAAGCATCTAGAGAAGGAATTTTTTGACCGAACATGTCTGATGGGTGGTGAGCGGACGCTAGTTAGAGTCCAATCTTTGATAACTAGGCTAGCATCATGTAGCCATTGGCCACTGACTAGATGCGTCCGGTCACTTTGACCTGAGTGTTGGGTCACCTGAAATGTGCTGAGTTGGACCCCAACAAGTATGTTTTGAAGTGGAGAGTATAAATGCATCTTCTACTCATCCAACTTAGCTCTCTTGCCCATATGTTCAGCTGAGAAACACCTTTGGAGTGCAAGGGACATCAAGAGTCTAGTGGGGTGATTGAGATTTGATAATCCAAGATTAAGGACCTCATTAGTGCATAGGGACTAGCAAGTGTGCATCCACCCTTCTCATTAGGCTTGTCTTGTCAAGTGAGAGCTTGTGCTTGTTACTCTTGGTGATCGCCATCACCTAGATTGATTGCTGGTGATTGGGAACTTGGTGATCATTCGATGGAGCTTGTGGATGGCCCAAGTCATGGTGTGAGCGGTTGTGGGTGATTTACCACGATGGAGTGTCAAAGAATCAGCCCTGAAAGCATCTAGGCCCCTAGTTGGGTTTCAGTGATTAATGACAATACATGATTACTGTGACTAATGTGTGTTTTGCAAAGGCAATTAAGTTAGGTCACGGTAATGGAGATCGATTGGGCTATCATGGTGGTCATGCCCCTATGATGGAAATCGTTTCGGTTTTCAAAGGATGGACGACAAGGTTAAGGATGGACTAGTTCTAAGTGTCGATTGGAGTTAGAGTGACACTTAGAGTAGTTGAGGACTTTGTTTTTCCTTTGGCTGTACTATTAAGGGGGGTATGGATGGGTAGCTTGACCTAGGTGAGTCTAGTGAGTTACGTGTGGTGCACACTTGCTAAATCTAGCACTAGGTAGCTCCAAAATAGCCCTTAGATCCAATGGAGCAAACTTCATTCACGTATGATCGAGAGTTTGAAGTGAATGGAGGTTCAAATGCTGACCGGACGCTGGCTCCGGTTTGACCGGACGCTGGTTCAGGGTTCGATCAGTTCATTTGACCGAGGTGTTTTCATCTGGTGCGACCGGACACTGAAAGGTCAAGTGATCGGACGCTGAGGGCCAGCGTCCGGTTGACTCCAGTAAGGTTCTAGAGAGGAAAAATCTCGACCGGACGCGTCCGGTCACACTGTAAACACTAGAGTTTGGGGTAAACTGACCGGCGCGTCTAGTCAACATGACCGGAGCGTTCGGTCACCCCATAGAGGCACATAACAATGTTGCTATCTCTTCACCGATGGCTCAGCGTTTTTCCTCATTGAAGCGACGTAGGCGTTGCTTCACTGGCTTGGAGCCTGGGAGGATCTGGAGAGTATGCTCGGTGACCTCCCTCAGGATGCCTGGCATATCCGAGGATTTCCACGCAAAGATGTCTTTGTTATCGCGGAGGAAGTCGACGAGCGCGCTTTCCTATTCAGAGGAGAGCGTAGTCCCGATACGAACTTTTTTGCCCTCGGAGTTGCTGGGGTCCAAGGGGACCTCCTTGGGTCCTTCAGCCGATTTGAATGACCGAGACGACCTCTTCGTGTCGGGTGCTTCTTCAACGACCTCCTCCCTGAGGGTGGTGAGCTCTTTGGAGGCGATGACTGTGGATGCGTGTCCACAGCATTCGACTTTGCACTCGTAAGCACGCTGGAAGGAGATGCCAATGGTGATGACCCCGCGGGGGCTCGGCATCTTTAGCTTAAGGTACGTATAATTGGGGATGGCCACGAACTTCACATAGCATGGTCATCCTAGGATGGCGTGGAAATTCCCTGGGAACCCCACTACGTCGAAGGTGAGGGTCTCAGTCTGGTAATTGGACCGATCCCCGAAAGTGACGGGCAGATCGATCTGCCCTAGTGGCATGGCTTGCCTACCAGGCACGACACCATGGAAAGGCGCTCGGATGGGACAGAGGTTCATTCGGTCGATGCCCATCTTGTCGAGCATCTTGGCATACATGATGTTGAGGCCGCTGCCTCCGTCCATCAGTACTTTCGTGAGCCGCTTTGGACCGACGATTGGATCGACGACAAGCGGGTACCTTCCTGGGTGTGGGACGACATCCGAATGGTCAGTCCGATCGAAGGTTATGGCGGATTCCGACCACCAGAGGAAGGTAGGCATGGCCGGTCCGGCTATATAGACCTCACGACGCGCGACCTTCTGGCAGTGCTTGGAGTCATAGGCCGTTGATCCTCCGAAGATCATGAGGGCGCCGGTTGGCATCGGGAAGGCATCGTCCTTCTCCTCTGCGTCATCTGTGGCGGGAATAGGTTCCTTCCCCTGCTCCCCTTTATTAAGCCCCCCAGACAAGTATTTGCGCATGAGGCCACAATCCTTGTATAGATGCTTGGCTGGGAAGGCGTGGTTTGGGCATGGCCCCTTGAGCATTTTCTCAAAGTGGTTCAGAGTGCCCGCTACGGGCTTCCGGCCACCTTTGCGGTCGGCAGCGGCCATGAGCGAGTTGTCGCGCCGTTGCTTCTTGTTTTTCCTTTTGGCGGGACGGTTGGAGGCGCCTTCGCCGGCGTCCTCGTCCCACCTCGTCTTTCCATCGGAGCGGTCGAAGATGGCTCCAACTGCCTCCTCTCTAGAGGCGTGACTGGTGGCGATGTCTAGGAGTTCCTTGGTAGTCCATGGACCCCTGCGTCCTAGCTTATGGACCAGGGATTTGCAGATTGTCCCAGATAGGAAGGCTCCTATCACGTCGGCGTCGGCGACGTTAGGGAGCTCGTTGCACTACTGAGAGAAGCACCGGATGTACCCACAGAGGGTTTCATCGGCCTTCTAGCGATAGTTCTTGAGGTCCCATGGGTTTCTAGGGCGTTTGTACATGCTTTGGAAGTTCCCCACGAAGATCTCTGTCAGATCCACCCAACTTTGAATGGCGTTGGATGGTAGGTGCTCCAGCCATGCTCACGCCGAATTGGCCAAGAATAGCGGGAGATTGCGAATAATGAAATCGTCATCACTTGCACCACCGGCTTGACATGCAAGCCGATAGTCTTCGAGCCAAAGCCTGGGATTTGTTTCGCTAGAATATTTAGGGATGTTGGTAGGCGGTTGATACCTTAGTGGGAACGCAGCATTGAGGATGTGTCGGCCGAAGGCCTTAGGGCCTAGCAGGCTAGGGCTCAGGCTTCGGTCCTCATTGCTCTCGTAGTGTCCGCCATGTCGGGGATGGTAGCCGTGGTGTGCTGCCTCTCCATGATCGCCATGGGCGTGTTTGCGAGTGTCGATGATGCTGCGTACGTCGCGGTCATGGCCGAGGCATTGATGCATCAGGACAGCGGAGGGCTGCCTACCGCCTGGCGGTGTTTGGTGAACGGACGCGTCCTTGGTGGGACGCACTGAGGGCGTGCACTGGCTGGTGTCGGGTTCACGTCACTGAGACAACAAACTTTCCGCATGCTGCGCCACCGCACACTCGAGCAACGTGCGAATTTCTCGATGGGCGCGGCGATCCTCGAACGTCGCGGCCTTCGGTAGTCCATGTAGCAAGGTGGTTGCTGCGGCGATGTTTTGGCTCGCCCAAGCGAAGTGAGGAAGGGTCCCATCGTTGGTGAGGATCTTTTGGTGTACGGTGCGGGCCATGGCGCCCCCCTGTCTTTGCGGCGTTCTATCTCGCGATTGATGTCCGTGTACTCTCGGACGAGCCCTTGCCCAACCTCATCAATCTCTAGCTGACGGGCCCTCAGTTGCTCCATCCTTAGGTGAGATGGGGCTGTCGTCTCTTCCCTAGATCTGCCGTCAGGGTTATTTGTCGGGGTGACCTCTTCCCCGAAGACACTTTCGACGTGCCCCTCGGGGGTCTGCACCATGAAGCATTCCCGGGAAGGGTGGTGGCTCCCCCTACTGGAGTCCGAGCTGGAGAACAATCCTGGCTCCTCGTTGAGGAGCCTATAGAGAGTCTCTGTATCATGCTCAATCATCCCCATGAACTCACTGTCCGTGGGCGGTTGAACCATACGTAGTGCCAAAAGGTGTCCAGCGGTCGCCGCAGCATCGCGGAGACCGAATGGAAACGCTGTCGGGGTGCTCCGTATGGGGCCTTCCGGAAACAGGGCGACGTTGCATGAGGCCTCCCTGGATAACTAGGGTCCAAAGGAGTTGCCCGGCGGGCCCTCAAGCCTTAGACGGCTGAGGTTGATGGAAGGGAGAGACTGGGCGGCCGTGTGGGTCAGCGCCAGTTCTCCTCCTAGTGTGACGATGAAATCTAGGTCGCCGAAACACATGTGTGCACCCGGGGCCTAGCTGATTGCGTGGGTGACCATCCAAGGCCTGATTTGGAATGCGCAAGTCCCCTACCTAGCATGCCAACTATTGGTGTTTCGTACAAGCACCGGCAAGTAAATTTATAGTAATGCATGTTAGGCTTGGATGGTGCACTAAAGGACACAAGATTTATACTGGTTCGGGCTGAATATCCCTACGTCTAGTTTGTTGCTGCTCGTGTTATTAGCACCGTGAATGGTTTGTAGTAGGGGATACAAATGATCGAGAGAGGGACAGGTCCCAAGTCTCTGATGGAAGGGTCGAAAGGAGGCCAAGAGCTTGGTAGCAGCTTGACTGTGTGTGCGTGTCTTGTGTTGTTCGGTCCGTTCCTCCTTGTTGGAGGAAGCGCATCCCCTTTTATAGATGAAGGGGATGGCTTTACAAGGGTGAGGACTTAGGATGTGTACTCCACCTAGCCTTGTGGCTTACGTCTACCTAGCTCGGTTACCCATTCTGATGGGTGTGAAAGGATGATAAGCACCTACAATACTATCGATGCCCCTGTAGAATGTTAGGATGTTTGCAGAATACTGCCCTGCGTAGGGTATGGGCTGTAGTACAATGGTTTTGACTTATGAATCTTGCCCAGCCTTGCTCCGCACATCTTCTGGCTCCTATGAGTCTCTATCGGAGGGACGTGGGGTCAGGGTCTGGAGTGGCGCTGTGGGCAAGGTCTTTTGATTTGGTGGACCCGAGGGGTCAGGAAGCGAGCGCCGCTCCCTTGGGTCCATAACATGGTGACGGCATGTCCGTCCTTCGTGGAGATCACAAATCCTTTTCTAGAGTGTAGTGGTTGCCGTATATCTTCATCGGGCTCCATGTCCTAGAGCTGAAGGCGGCGCCTACAACTCTATAGGGTGAGGAGCACGCGCCTGCAACACCTTTTGGGCCCTGCGGCGCCTGAAAGGGTCTAAAGCACCCATCCAGTCATTCCCTGGTAGTACCTTTCCTGCCGAGGCACAGGGTATGGTCCTTGAAGCCATGGTTGACCCAAACGTCTTGTCTTGCTCTGTACTCATCACCATGAGGGAATGAAGGAGGCGTTATCAGGTAAGATGAAACTAGTCTTTGGACATCGAATGGGGTGAGGTTCATCCTCGGTTGTCAGGCGAGACAGAGTCCAGTCCTTATCCCTTGGGCGTGACCGAGCCCACCCCTCAGGGGTCGGGCGAGGCGGAGTCTATCCCTCAACCCTCGGGCGAGGCGGAGCTATCCCGAAGGCGTCGGGTGAGACGGAGACTAGCCTTCAGCCCTCGGATGAGGTGGAGCTATCCCAAAGGCATCGGGCGGAACGGAGGCCAGCCCTTAGCCCTCGGGCGAGGCAAGGCTGACCCAAAGACATCGGGTGAGGCAGAGACTAGCCCTTAGCCCTCCGGTGAGGTGAGGCTAGCCTAAAGGCGTCGGGTGAGACGGAACCAAACTTCCATCATTCGGGCAAGGAACGTAGCGGCGCCCTTGTCCATCTAGAAGTTTTTAACATTCGATGGTTATTGGTTCCACCTCCTGGGGTATCCCAGTATTAGGTCCCTAACAACCACTGTTGAGGAGGTGCCCGCTGGAGAAGTTGTCACGGCTGGTATGTTTCTTGTCAACAAGCATCCCGCTATTGTTTTATTTAATTTGGGAGCGTCTCATTCATTTATGAGCCAAGCATTTGCATCTAGACATGATCAGAAAATCATTGAAGTAAGCAAGGGTGGTTATAATATAAGTTCGGCTACGGCTACTATTTGTACAAATAAGATAGTTAGAAATGTGCTCATCTCTATACTAGAGAGGGAGTATACAATGGATTTGATAATATTGCCTGGGTTATCCATAAGTGTAATCTTAGGCATGGATTGGATGAAGGATCATGGTGTTCTCATTAACACTAGCACTCATACTATTATGCTGAGAGAACCCAGGGGAGGGAATACTTTTCTAGTACCACTCTCCCACAACTTTGAACTCCAACACTTAGTTTGTGCTATCCAAACCACTACCCTTTGTGATATCCCTGTGGTTTGTGAGTTTCTGGATGTATTTCCAAAGGAGTTACCAGGTTTACCATCTGATAGGGATGTGGAATTTAAGATTGAGTTAGTGCCAAGTATGGCACCCATCTCAAGAAGGCCCTATAGAATGCCACCAAATGAGTTAGCAGAACTTAAGATTTAGTTATAGGATCTATTGGACAAGGGTCTTATTCAACCTAGTTCATCTCTGTGGGATGTCCAGCATTATTTGTGAAAAAGAAGGACAAATCCTTGAGAATGTGTGTAGATTATAGACCACTCAATGCTGTGAACATCAAGAACAAGTACCCATTACCTCGCATCGACATCTTGTTCGATCAGTTGGCAAAGGCAAAGGTATTCTCTAAGATTGACTTGAGATCGGGCTATCATCAGATAAAAATTAGGCCAGAGGATATACCTAAGACTGCTTTCTCCACTAGGTATGGCTTATATGAGTATTTGGTTATGTCTTTCGGACTAACGAATGCTCCTATCTACTTCATGTACCTGATGAATTTGGTATTCATGCCCGAGATTGACAAGTTTGTGGTCGTGTTTATCGATGATATATTGATTTATTCAGAAAACAAGGCGGATCATGAAGAGCATCTGAGAATTGTTCTATCTAGATTGAGGGAGCATAAGCTATATGCAAAATTTAGCAAGTGTGAATTTTGGTTGAGCAAAGTACCGTTCTTAGGTCATATCTTATCAAGAGATGGAATCTCTGTAGACCCATCAAAAGTACAAGAGGTCATGGATTGGAAGGCCCCGACTTCGGTTCATGAAGTTCGGAGTTTTCTAGGGTTAGCAGGATATTATCGTCGTTTCATCCTAGATTTCTCAAAGATAGCTAAGCCCATGACTAGGCTACTTCAGAAAGATGAAAAGTTCAATTGGACACCAGAGTGTGAAGCAGCTTTTCACACCCTCAGGACTCTATTAACTATAGCCCCTGTTTTAGCACAACCCGACAGTGAGAAGCCTTTTGATGTATTTTGTGATGCATCAGGTATATGTTTGGGGTGTGTGCTCATGCAAGAAGGGAGAGTTATTGCATATGCTTCTCGACAGTGAGAAAATATGAAGTCAACTACCCTACACATGATTTAGAACTCACAGCAGTGGTACATGCATTAAAGATATGGAGACATTATTTGTTGGGCAATGTATGTCATATATATACTGACCACAAAAGTCTCAAGTATATCTTTACCCAACTAGAACTGAACATGAGACAACGAAGATGGCTAGAGCTGATTAAGGATTATAATTTGGAAGTGCATTACCATCCTGGGAAAGCCAATGTTGTAGCCGATGCACTCAGTCGGAAGTCTCATTGCAACACTGTGGAAGCATTGTTGGAAGATGGCTTCAATTTGTTACATCCTGTTGTACTACACAATATCACTATCAGTTGTTCACTTGAGAGTAAAATCATAGAGCTACAGCAAATGGATGTAGGTATAAGTCACATCAAGAGAAAGATGCAAGAGCAAGAAACCAAGCATTTTAGATTAGATGAAAAGGGTGTACTATAGTTTGAGGACCGACTTATGGTACCGAAAGACCGTGAGCTTATAAATCAAATTCTAGAGGAAGCTCATTCGTCCAAATTGTCTATCCATCCTGGTAGTAGTAAGATGTATCAAGATTTGAAAACCCGTTTTTGGTGGACTAAGATGAAGAAAGAGATAGCAGCCTACATCGCTAGGTGCGATAACTGTAGTAGAGTAAAAGTTGTTCATATGAAATCTACCGGATTACTTCAGCCATTGCCTATTCCAGGCTAGAAATGGGAAGAAATCAGTATGGACTTTATCATAGGCCTTCCAATGACACAACAAGGTCACGATTCAATATGGGTCATTGTAGATCACCTCACCAAGTCAGCACATTTTATATCGGTGAAAATAGGGTATGTAGCTAGGAGGTACGCCGAACTATATGTTTCTTAGATTGTGAGATTACATGAGGTACCCAGGACCATAATCTCAGACTGAGGACCATAGTTTATAGCTCATTTCTGGGAACACTTGCATCAGGCTTTGGGGACTAAATTGATCAGAAGTTTAGCATACCATCCACAAACTTCAGGACAGACTGAACGAGCGAACTAGATCTTAGAAGATTTACTAAGGGCTTGTGTTATATCTTCCAAAGGTTTATGGAAGAAATGGTTACCTTTAGCTGAGTTCTCCTACAACAACAGTTATCAAGCAAGCATCAAGATGGCTCCGTTTGAAGCCTTGTATGGCAGAAAATGTAGAACTCCGTTGAATTGGATTGAGCCCGGTGAAAGGAGATACTTTGGTATTGACTTTGTAACTGAAGCTAAAGAGCAAGTGCGTATTATCCAACAACATATGAAGGCATCTCAATCAAGACAAAAGAGTTATGTTGATAGAAGAAGACCACTGACTTTTGAAGTGGGTGACTATATATACTTGAAAGTATCACCCATGAAAGGGGTGAAGAGATTTGGAATGAAAAAGAAGCTTGCACCTAGATATGTAGGACCATACAAGATTCTGGAATGAAAAGGGAATGTTGCTTATAAGTTACAACTTCCACCAGAGATGAGTGCAATATTTGATGTCTTCCATGTTTCTCAGTTGAAGAAATGTCTTCGTGTACCTGAAGAAGCTATTGCACCCACCAACATACAGCTTCAATCGGATTTGACCTATGAAGAAAAGCCAATCCGAGTGTTAGAAGAGATGGAAAGAGTAATACAGAGTAAGATCATTAAGTTCTATAAGGTGGTGTGGAACAATCACAGTGAACAAGATGCTACGTGGGAACGAGAGAATTATTTATGAGAGGTTTATCCCGCCTTTTTCCAAGAATGGTAGGTCTTGCAAATCTTAGAACGAGATTTTTATAAGGGGGAGGGGATGTAACACCCTAGGTGTTAGCCTTGCATAAATTGACTTGTATTGCATGAGCATGAGCATCAAACATTCATATTAAGCTTTTACAATTGAAACATATGCAACATTGCTTGTTATTTCATGTCTCCTTGTATCTAAGCATATGATCATGAGCAAATACATGTAAATGGTTGATGTGAGTCACTAAAACATCATAGCTATGCTTAGGATAACTAATGGAACATAGTTCATGAAGATCACCTTGCATGATCAAGTACTTAAGTGATGCTATATGTGTTGACCTGGATAGCTTTATGTGTGACCAATGCATGAAATGAGTGTGTGACCATACAAATAGCTTAAACATGTTTAGAAGATCATCATGAACAACTTTGGTATTCATGGTTAGGGGTAATTTGGTCACTAAGCCATAGTTTAAGTGTATACCATCATTTGAATGTAGCATGTTTGAGCAAGTTTGAACTATGTGATAGAGATCTTGCATGGATGTGGTCACTAAAGCAAAGTTGTAGCATTTGAGTAGAGAAACAACTTTTATTTTTGGGTCATAGACTAGTTTATCTCCTAACATGCTTGAATTGGACTCACAAAAATCATCAATTCACTATTTTAAGCACTTAGAAAAAAATTACAAGTGTTTGCGTTGACAGTTCTGACACGCTCACCTTTGAGCTGATTTTTCAATTCGACCTTTGAGAATTGGGTCTTGATCATTTAAGAAGATTTGTAGGTGGTATGTAGGTCTACCACTTTGGTTTAGATCGTAGGCGCTAATTCTTCACGGTTTCAAAGATCAAGCTTCATGAATTATCGCTGTCAGGCTTGGGTTCGACGCTGATGACTGAATTGATTCAACCTTCAGTGGCCGACCGACACCAGCGTTTGGCCACCACGTGGATGCCGGTGGAGGCCGCGCGTCGTCGTTGCTCTGCCCGGTCAGGCCACGTTGAGCCGCAGCACGCCTTCACCCTCCCTAGTGTTCGCCCGCCACTCCTCGCTCTTCCATTTCATCGCCTGCCTCCTCCTTCGGCGTAGCACTCACCCGCAGTAGCGCCAAGCTCACGCCGTTGCCATTGCCGGCCACCCCGCTCGCCTTGCGATGCGCCACTTCGTTCCACTGCCACTGCATAAGCTCTGTCGTGCTCCCACCGTCGCACCGCACCCGTTTTGTTCGCTAGAAGCGCATGGTAAGCCACACGCAGACCTCGCCGTGTTCTGCCGCCGCGTTCCGTCACCGCGGCCGCACTGCCTCCGACCACCTCCGGTCATGATAGTGGGTGCTTTAGAACCACCGTAGTAGGTAGAAGCTTGGCATAGCTCTGGATTGCGTCGTCTTGCTTAGCTTCGGCGTCTTGCCATTGTCCCGCTCTGCCACACCGCCCTGCTCGTCGTCATCTTGCTTAGCTCCAACCATCGGTCCAATTAGTGACACCAACGTGCGCGGGAGGTCATGGGGATCCTTTGTGTGTCGGTGCCATCGCCGGCGAGGCTCGTCGTCGGTGAACTTTGGCCGTGCAGCGTCGAAGCAATGATGTGCTCTGTTTTGTCTCGCTGACCAGTGGGGTCAACTGACCAGCGGGTCCCGCCTGTCAGTGACTGTGGAGTTATAGGATAGCTCAGTTATTTTAGTTTTTCATGCAAACTTTGAAAAATGATAAGTTGAGCTACAGAGATCCAAAATTTGTGAACCAAATTTTGTAGTGTTCCTTAGGAAGTGTAGTATTATGAAAAATATGATATTAGCATTTATAGTAGAGTTTCTGGAAGATTTAAAATGAAACTTGAAATGTGTTTTTAAATGTATGTAAACTTGTTTAATTTATATATAGAGTTTCCATGCTCCAAAAATTATGAAATTTATGTGGTTAGCTGTTCTTGACAAGTAGAAGCTCTAGAAAAAATTTGAGGGTCAGTGTAAGTATGGATTTGTAGTTATAGATTTTCCTTTTATAATTAGGTGATCCTTGTATGAATTTTTATAAATTATTTATGAATCCAATATTCATGAAATTTGTTGGAGGTTGTCCTAGTACCATGTGGATGCTAAGAAAAATATAAAATCTGTTGCTTGACACTTTTCACTAGGGTTTTCTATTTATGCTATTTTAAGCTTTTATGCCTTGTCATTTTTGTGTAGTGTGTTTTACTTGCTAAAATGGAATGAAACTTTTGCAGTAGTCTATTGGTAGCACTAGTAAGCCACTATAAATTTTTGAGAATTTATGATGCACCTTTGTATTTGTTAATTATTTAATTAAATTAAGAAAGGCAATTAAATAATTAGATTATGATTAAGCATAATGTTTTCTATGGTTCTTATGTTGCATAGTAACTGTTGACATCAGTGGTAAGGCTTAGAAGCCATTGATTGTATACAAATGACTAATTATCGCTTTATCATTCAGATACAAGACTGTATGTATAGTTTTGATCGCGTGGATGATTTCATATAGATAATGGTCTCTACTGTAAAACTTGTTAATAAGAAAGTTGTAGATAACTTGCTAATCTACCTGGTGTTAAATTTTCACAGTCATAGGACTTAGGGATTTCGAGTTCGAGCTGTTGCAAGTTTGTTGTCTGAAAGATTTACTTTCTAGATAGATTTGATTGATTGATTTGTTTGCCCAATTTAACTCCTGAATCACAGTGAGAGTATTAAAGGAAAGTTATAGATAATTTTATAAGCTTTCCACAAAATCCAAGATCACCATATTTGGATAAGTAGAACTTCATTTATGAGTAAAACAAGTAGATACTGTTTTGTGATATAGTAAATGCATTGTTGAAGTAGTTGGTTAAATAAGCAAGAAGAGATATGCACATACTCAGTAAATGTGATGCACTTGTTATTTCTTTAACACCATGTTGTTAAGAATGCTTGCAAGAATCCATTCATCATGTATCATCATACTATACTTGCCAACATGAATGCATTTGCATTATCTCATGTCACACTCATGCATCTAGGATCGACGGAAGAGATAACGTTGCTGGAGTTCGACGAAGGAGAGGAAGGGGACTAGCAGGAGATTCCTCAAGCCGTAGCTCCCGAAGGCGAGGAGCAGATCCCAGAAGAGCTTCCAAAGTGCCCTGATCACCGCCCCACTTCTTTTCTGAAAGGCAAGCCCCGGAGCATTCTAAGTCTCTCAATGTTTTACAAAATATTACTCGAGTCCTTATGATTGATGCATTAGGTTATAAAAGTTGATTGAAACCACTTGATGCATATAAATTCCTTGTCCTGAAATACTACCTTTAACCCTATATAGGTCCAGGATCGAATATATACTTAGCCATGCTTAGACCAGTAGAAGTCGGGTGATTTTCTGTCACCTATGAGATATAGGTGGATATCAAAGCACGGTTGGCTATATTTGCTATCGTGGAAAAGAACCACAGGGTAAAAGAAAATCAAGGCCAGGCAGAGCCTATGCGTAGGTTGACTCATGTGATTACGTCTGTGCCGATTAAGGGCCGTATCGTTGTTGGCACTGTTTGACAAAATTGAATGCGTGCCTATCACTTAGTTGGCCGGATAACTCGTTCTGACCGCGAAGCCGAGTAGCTCAACTCAGGCTAGGCCCCACTCTATAAGAGTGTGCACTCTGGATGGTAGTAAGGATGTGTGGGGAGCCAGACTGAGCCCAAGGGCAGGCTAGACCTGAACGTCCTAGCATTTGGTTGTCCCTGATTGTGCGGCGCTAGGCGAACCCACGAAATGTGTACTTGAGTTGTACCAAAGGTGACCTAAGGCTACCATGGCTGGTAGACTTAGGTTTGTGTTAGGAATAAATTCCTAGCTGGTTGAAAATTGATTCGAATCACCGTCTCTCCCAGATAGTGAGAAACTTGGCTAGTACCAACATCGTAGTAATTGTATTATGGAATATGATGGTTCGAATGAACATGGAATTACGATACCTGCTGTTGTTACTATTGTATGCTCTTAAAAGGATATACAACATGTTTGGCATAGGATAGTCGCTAATTTAGAGATGGATAGTCATAATTAACTTGATAACAGAATTATAATTGTATAACTGATTTAATTGCTTTTTATGCAAAATGTTGTCAAGCTATCTCCACTTATACAACCTTGCATGATCCTTAGAGTCATTTTATTTCCGGTTTATGACAGGTAAGTCTAGCTGAGTACCTTCTCATACTCAGGATTTATTTTCCCATTGTTGCAGATGGCACTGTTGAAAGGTCCTAATGGCTAGAGGGGGGGTGAATAGCCTAATAAAAATTTCTACAACAACACTTAACCAAATGGTTAGACAATTATGAGGCGAAGCGAGTGTTGCACTAGCCTACTTAAAATGCAAGCCACCTACCACAATTCTAGTTTAGATAGTGTCTATTCACACAATAGCAAAGACACTATCCTATGTTAGTGTGCTCTCAAAGACTAACTAAAGAGCCACACCAACCAAGCAAGCAAGCTCTCACAACTAGCTACACTAAAGAGCTTGTCAACTAGTTTGCGGTAAAGTAAAGAGAGTGGTTAGGATAGTTATACCGCCGTGTAGATGAAGAACCAATCAATCACAAAGATGAATAACAATGAAGACCAATCACCTCGGAATCAATGATGAAGACAATGATTTTTTACCGAGGTTCACTTGCTTGCCGGCAAGCTAGTCCTCGTTGTGGCGATTCACTCACTTGGAGGTTCACGCGCTAATTGGCTTCACACGCCAAACCCTCAATAGGGTGCCGCACAACCAACACAAGATGAGGATCACACAAGCCACGAGCAATCCACTAGAGTACCTTTTGGCGCTCCGCCGGGGAAAGGTCAAGAACCCCTCACAATCACCACGATCGGAGCCAGAGACAATCACCACCTCCGCTCGACGATCCTCGCTGCTCCAAGCCATCTAGGTGGCGGCAACCACCAAGAGTAACAAGCGAAATCCGCAGTGAAACACGATCACTAAGTGCCTCTAGATGCAATCACTCAAGCAATGCACTTGGATCACTCCCAATCTCACTATGATGATGAATCAATGATGTAGATGAGTGGGAGGGCTTTGGCTAGGCTCACAAGGTTGCTATGTCAATGAAAATGGCCAAAGATAATGAGCCACAGCCGGCCATGGGGCTATAAATAGAGCCCCCATCAAATAGAGCTGTTATACCCCTTCACTGGGCAAAACGCGCTCTGACCGGACACTCCGGTCATACTGACCGGACGCTGGCCCTCAGCGTCCGGTCGCCCGATGGACGCCACGCGTCATCAGCTTCAAACGTTGTTCGTCAGATTCCAACGGCTACGAAGCTGACCGGACGCTCCGATCAAAACTGACCGGACACTGAAGCCCCAGCGTCCGGTCGTTTCTAGTAAGCTCCCCGAGGCATGTTTTTTCGACCGGACGCGTCCGGTCCACCTTGACCGGACGCAGCTAGCGTCCGGTGCTCAACCCTAGCCTACTGTGCCGTCTGACAGCTCGACCGGACGCAGCCTTTCAGCGTCCGGTCGCTGAGTGACCCAGCGTCCGGTCAGTAGACCGACGCCAGCATCATTTTGACCAACTCCATTTCAACTCTAACTTCTTCACCCTTGCTCTAATGTGCCAACCACCAAGAATTTTGCATCCGGCGCAATAGAAAATAGACATTTCATTTTTCCAAAAGCGCCGAATCACGCCTCGCAAGCTCGGCGGGAGGGAGAGAGGGACCCAAACCCATCTCAACCCTACAAACACCTTGTGCACATGTGTTAGCATATTTTCACAAATATTTTCAAGGGTGTTAGCACTCCACTAGATCCTAAATGCATATGCAATGAGTTAGAGCATCTAGTGGCACTTTGATAACCGCATTCCGATACGAGTTTCACCCCTCTTAATAGTACGGCTATCAAACCTAAATGTGATCACACTCTCTAAGTGTCTTGATCACCAAAACCAAATAGCTCCTATGGTTTATACCTTTGCCTTGAGCTTTTTGTTTTTCATCTTTCTTCTCTTCAAGTTTAAGCCCTTGATCATCTCCATGCTATCACCATTGTCATGTTATGATCTTCATTTAGCTTCTCTACTTGAAGTGTGCTACCTATCTCATGATCACTTGATGAACTAGGTTAGCACTTAGGGTTTCATCAATTCACCAAAACCAAACTAGAGCTTTCAATCTCCCCCTTTTTGGTAATTGATGACAACCCTTATACAAAGATATGAATTGAAATTCAATTGAATCCATGTTGCTTGCCCAAGCATATTTACCATGTGTAAAAGGATATGGACAAGTTTCATGAACCCTAAGTGGTAGCAATTGCTCCCCCTATATATGTGCTAAGAGTTTGGATTGAAGCGTGCACATATGCTTAGATAGGAAATGTAGGAGTCAATGTCTACCATATGATGCTAAGGTATAAAAGATGGACCTTTGAAGCGTGATACCAATCGGAGTGCACCAATATACCATCCTTAACATCATGGTTAGCTCAATACCACTTAGAAATATTTGGAAGTGAAATCACTAGATATCCTATACATGCTAGTTTGCATTTCATCATTCAAATCTACAACTAGCATACATCACACAAGCATGGATATTATAAATATGGAACTTATGCCATGCAAGCAAACATATGAAATGCACTGTTCAAATGCATCCATACAAGTTCATGAGCTTGCTCCCCCTACTTGTGTGCTCAAAATTTTAGTTGATCCCTTTCCTTTGTTTCTCTCCCCCTTATCCCCTTTATCTTTGTTTCTCTCCCCCTTTGTCATCAATGACCACAAAGGTTCTAAATAGAATTACTTGTAGGGTCGAGATTATCAATGTCAATCAATGGGGTGAGGGTCATTTTCCCAAATTTGGTTCAATTCTAGATTATTTCCCAAAGATATTTAACTCGGTTTGATCCAAGGACAAGCTTCTTCACACCTCCAAATAAGGGTTATCTTGTACCATGTTGAGTTAAACACTTATAGTTCATTTTCTAGATTAAACACTAGGTTTACAAGCCCATAAACATGTCATATGCCATCACTAGATCAAGTCAAGCATAGAAGCAATAGTGATACCATATTGACATCAAAATTCATTTGATTTTCATGAATGAGCCTAATAAGATAGAACCATATGCAAGATCCTACTAAGATTGAAAATATGACTAGATGCACTAAACATGTCCTTAGCAAGGATGTATGTTATGCCAATCAACTTTTACCTTAGATTGCTCGAAGGAGAGGCATGTCATATGAGTGGGGGTTGCATCAACACATATTTGAGAAATCCAATATGTTCAACTCATTTCTTAGCTTGCAAAACCTTTTCTCATCCAATGGCTTGGTGAATATATCGGCAAGTTGATCTTCGGTGCTTACACTCTCAATGCAAATGTCCCCTTTTTGTTGGTGATCTCTTATGAAATGATGGCGGACATCAATGTGCTTTGTTCTTGCATGTTGCACCGGATTGTTGGTTAGCTTGATTGCACTCTCATTGTCACATAGCAATGGCACTTTCTTGAACTTGATTCCAAAATCACTCAAAGTGGCCTTCATCCAAAGTATTTGTGCACAACAACTACCGGCGGATATGTATTCGGCTTCGGCGGTTGATAATGCAACACTATTTTGCTTCTTTGATGACCATGAAACAAGTGATCTTCCCAACAATTGACATGTGCCCGATGTGCTCTTCCTTTCAACCTTGCATCCCGCATAATCCGAGTCGGAGTAACCAACTAGCTCAAACTTTGCTCCTTTGGGATACCACAAACCAACATTTGGTGTATGCTTCAAGTACCTCAATATCCTCTTTGTAGCCTTCAAATGACTTTCTCTTGGTGAGGCTTGAAATCTTGCACACATGCATACACTAAACATGACATCCGGCCTTGATGCGGTCACATAGAGTAGGCTTCCAATCAAAGACCGATACAACTTTTTGATCCACCATGTTTCCACTTGCATCACTATCCAAGTTGCCATTGGTTCCCATTGGTGTGCTAATGACTTTGCTATCAATCATGCCAAACTTCTTGATCATGTCCTTGATGTACTTGCCTTGACTCACAAATGTACCATTCTTCAATTGCTTGATTTGAAGACCAAGGAAGTAACTCAACTCTCCAATCATGGACATCTCAAACTCATTAGCCATCATCTTTCCAAACTCATCACAAAATTCTTGATTGGTTGATCCAAATATGATATCATCAACATATATTTGCAACACAAATAGATCTTTTCCAATCTTCTTGATGAAAAGAGTGGTGTCAACCTTGCCCATGGTGAACCCTTTAGAGAGTAGGAAATCTCTTAATCTCTCATACCATGCTCTAGGTGCTTGCTTCAAACCATACAATGCTTTCTTCAACTTGTACACATGGTTGGGCTTCTTATCATCTTCAAAACCGGGAGGTTGCTCAACATATACTTCTTCATTGATATAACCATTGAGAAAAGCACTCTTAACATCCATTTGATAGAGCTTGATGTTGTGAGCACAAGCATAGGCTAGCAAGATTCTAATTGCTTCCAATCTAGCAACCGGGGCATATGTTTCTCCAAAGTCAAGACCTTCAACTTGTGTATAGCCTTGTGCTACCAATCTTGCTTTGTTCCTTACAACTATCCCATCTTGATCTTGCTTGTTTCTAAAGACCCATTTGGTTCCAATCACATTGTGTCCCTTTGGTCTTTCTACCAATTCCCATACTTGATTTCTTGTGAAGTTATTCAATTCTTCATGCATAGCATTCACCCAATCAACATCCTTCAAAGCTTCATCTATCTTCTTTGGTTCAATGGATGATACAAAAGAGAAGTGTTCACAAAATGATGCCAATCTTGATCTTGTTTGTACACCTCTTGAAATATCTCCAATGATTGTATCCAAAGGATGATCTCTTGCAATACTTGTTGGTTGGAGTAATGGAACTTGATTGCTTGCACTTGCTAGATCATTTGGTTGAGATGATGTACTAGCCATTTGATCTTGATCAATATCATGAAAGTCACTTGCACTAGCTTGATTTGTATCATCTTGCACATTTGAGTTGGAGAGCACTTGCACTTGATCATCTTCATCATCATTCACTTGCCTAGGCCTCAATTCACCAACATCCATGTTCTTCATGGCATTTGAAAGTTGAATGCCTCTAACATCTTCCAAGTTCTCATTCTCTTCTTGTGAACCCTTGGTTTCATCAAATTCAACATCATGAACTTCCTCAAGAGTACCACTATCCAAATTCCAAACTCTATATGCTTTGCTTGTAGTGGAATAACCAAGTAGGAATCCTTCATCACATTTCTTGTCAAACTTGCCCAATCTTGTGCCTTTCTTCAAGATATAGCATTTGCAACCAAAGACCCGAAAATATGCAATGTTGGGCTTTCTACCATTCAAGAGCTCATATGGTGTCTTCTCTTTCAATCGGTGACAATAGAGGCGGTTGCTACAATAGCAAGCCGTGTTGATAGCTTCGGCCCAAAAAGATTGACTCACATTATACTCACTAAGCATAGACCTTGCCATATCAATGAGTGTTCTATTCTTTCTCTCAACAAGGCCATTTGATTGAGGTGTGTACTTGGCCGAGAATTGATGTCTAATTCCAAATTCATCACACAACTCATCAATTCTAGTGTTCTTGAACTCACTACCATTGTCACTTCTAACTCTCTTGATGGTTGTTTCAAACTCATTGTGAATGCCCTTAACAAATGATTTGAATGTTGCAAACACATCACTTTTGTCCACTAGAAAGAATACCCATGTGTATCTAGTGTAGTCATCCACTATCACAAATCCATATTTATTTCCACCGATGCTAGTGTATTGTGTTGGCCCAAACAAATCCATGTGCAATAACTCAAATGCTTTACTAGTGCTCATCATGCTTTTCTTAGGATGGGTGTTTCCAACTTGTTTGCCGGCTTGACAAGAACTACAAAGCTTATCCTTTTCAAACACAACATCTTTCAAGCCTTTAACTAAGTCATGCTTAATCAATCTATTCAATTGTTTCATTCCAACATGACCAAGCCTTCTATGCCATAACCAACCCATGCTAGACTTAGTGAACAAGCATGTAGACAATCTAGCTTCACTAGCATTGAAATCAACCAAGTATAGATTCTCATATCTAAAGCCTTTGAAGATCAAGTTAGAGCCATCTACACTTATGATCTCTACATCATCTATTCCAAATATGCATTTGAATCCAAGATCACACAATTGAGCTACGGATAGCAAATTGAAGTTCAAGCTCTCTACTAGCAACACATTGGATATGCTCATGTCATTGGATATAGCAATCTTACCAAGCCCTTTGACCTTGCCTTTGCCATTGTCACCAAATGTGATACTATCATAGCCATCATTGCCATTGGTGTTGATTGAGTTGAACATTCTTGCATCACCGGTCATGTGTTGAGTGCACCCACTATCAAGAACCCAATGCCTTCCTCCGGCTTTGTAATTGACCTACAAAAGAAGATCAATTCTTTTTAGGTACCCAAACTTGCTTGGGTCCTTGAAGGTTAGTAACCAAGCTCTTTGGCACCCTAAATGGCTTTCTTCTTTGAGCCCATCCATGGTTTGCCAATGAACTTAGCCTTCACACCATTTGTACCCTTAACAAGCATATAGGAAGAATTAAGCTTAATGGAGGATACATTAGCATTTTTGCTTTTGTTGGTGCATTCATGCTCTCTATGACCAACTTGCTTGCAACTAGTGCAAAACCGACCATTGTTCTTCACAAAACTTGTCTTGTGAGGAGCAAAGGCCGCCTTGCCTTTCTTGGGGGTATAGCCCAATCCCTCTTTGTAGAGAGAAGCTCTTTGGCTACCCAAGGCCATAAGCAAGCGGTCCTCACCACCATAAGCCTTAGCCAAGGTGTGAGTGAGCTTAGTTACCTCCTTCTTGAGGTTCTCATTCTCAACCACTAGTGAGGTATCACAAGTGTGACCATCACTACTAGATGAGGTAGAAGTGGAAGTGCTACAAGAAGGGTTAGTTGGAGGAACAATGATAGGCATAGATAGTGATGTATCAATTAAATCACAAGTTACACCTACATCACAAGTTTCAACATGCTTCTTTTTATCTTGTTCATTAAGCAAAGTGGAATGAGCTTTTTCAAGCTTTTTGTGAGCCTTGCCAAGCTTCTCATGGGCATCCTCTTGCCTCTCATGAGATGCACTAAGCTCATCAAATGCTTGCTTAAGGGCTTTTAGTTCCTTACGCAAGCTTTTGCATTCCTTTCTTGAGATGTCAAAGTGTTCTCTAGCATCTTCTAGCATGTCAATTAATTCATCTTTTGTAGGTTCATCATCATCATTATCACTATCACTATCATGTTCACTATCACTTCCATCATCACAAGTTTGTACCTTAGTGGCCTTAGCCATGAAGCATGATGGAGAGTCGAAGAGAGAAGGCTTCTCATTGATTGCTATACTTGCAAGAACCTTCTTCTTGGTGGTCTTGTGATCATCACTATCATCATCATCATCACTTGAGGAAGCATCACTATCCCAAGTGACCACATATGATCCACCCTTCTTCTTCTTGAAGAATGTCTTGTCCTTCTTCTCCTTCTTTTCTTTCTTGTCCTTCTTCTTGTTCTTCTTGTCATCATCATTGTCGCTATTATATGGGCATTGAGCAACAAGATGATCTTTGCTTCCACACTTGAAGCATCTTCTTGACTCATCTTTGTTCTTGGATGAAGACTTCTTTCTTCTTGCATGGTAGCCTTTCTTTACCATGAACTTGCCAAACCTCTTGACAAAGAGAGCCATCTTCTCATCATCACTATCATCCCATGAATCATCATCCTCACTTGATGTTTCTTGCTTTGCTTTGCCCTTGGATGATGTGGCCTTGAATGCCACGCTCTTCTTCTTGTCATCCTTCTTCTCATCTTTCTTCTCCCTCTTTTCTTCCTTCTCATCATCATCTCTATAAGCATCATCGGTCATGATATCTCCCAAGATTTGATTTGGTGTCATTGTGTTCAAACCACTCCTCACTAGCAAGGTGACCAACATTTTAAATCTCTCGGGCAAACATCTCAAGAACTTGTTTGAGAAGTCCTTGTCCTCTATGTTCTCACCAAGTGCTTTGAGATCATTTACAATCACCTCCATTCGGTGGAACATGTCCGGCACACTCTCATCCTCCTTCATCTTGAAGCTTGCAAACTTTTCTTTGAGGATGTATGCCTTTGCACCCTTCACGGCTTGAGTACCTTCAAATGATTCTTCCAACTTCTTTCAAGCCTCATGTGCCATCTCAATATTTTTGATTTGCTCAAATGTTCTTGCATCAATTGCATCATGAATGGCACTTAGAGCAATATCATTGTTTTGGAGAAGTACTTCTTCGGCGGCGGTGGGATTTTCCGGATTACCAATCTCAATTTTAGTTTCTACCACCTTCCACACCTTTCTATTGATTGACTTGATATGTGTGGCCATCTTTGATTTCCAATAAGAATAATTTGAGCCATCAAATTGGGGTGGCTTCTTGGTGTTGTTGATTTGAGCCATTTTAACACCGAAGGTTGTTAAGCCTCAAATAACGGTGACCTCGGCTCTGATACCACTTGAAAGGTCCTAATAGCTAGAGGGGGGGTGAATAGCCTAATAAAAATTTCTACAACAACACTTAACCAAATGGTTAGACAATTATGAGGCGAAGCGAGTGTTGCACTAGCCTACTTAAAATGCAAGCCACCTACCACAATTCTAGTTTAGATAGTGTCTATTCACACAATAGCAAAGACACTATCCTATGTTAGTGTGCTCTCAAAGACTAACTAAAGAGCCACACCAACCAAGCAAGCAAGCTCTCACAACTAGCTACACTAAAGAGCTTGTCAACTAGTTTGCGGTAAAGTAAAGAGAGTGGTTAGGATAGTTATACCGCCATGTAGATGAAGAACCAATCAATCACAAAGATGAATAACAATGAAGACCAATCACCTCGGAATCAATGATGAAGACAATGATTTTTTACCGAGGTTCACTTGCTTGCCGGCAAGCTAGTCCTCGTTGTGGCGATTCACTCACTTGGAGGTTCACGCGCTAATTGGCTTCACACGCCAAACCCTCAATAGGGTGCCGCACAACCAACACAAGATGAGAATCACACATGCCACGAGCAATCCACTAGAGTACATTTTGGCGCTCCGCCGGGGAAAGGTCAAGAACCCCTCACAATCACCACGATCGGAGCCGGAGACAATCACCACCTCCGCTCGACGATCCTCGCTGCTCCAAGCCGTCTAGGTGGCGGCAACCACCAAGAGTAACAAGCGAAATCCGCAGCGAAACATGATCACTAAGTGCCTCTAGATGCAATCACTCAAGCAATGCACTTGGATCACTCCCAATCTCACTATGATGATGAATCAATGATGTAGATGAGTGGGAGGGCTTTGGCTAGGCTCACAAGGTTGCTATGTCAATGAAAATGGCCAAAGATAATGAGCTACAGTCGGCCATGGGGCTATAAATAGAGCCCCTATCAAATAGAGCCGTTATACCCCTTCACTGGGCAAAACGCGCTCTGACCGGACGCTCCGGTCATACTGACCGGACGCTGGCCCTCAGCGTCTGGTCGCTCGATGGACGCCACGCGTCATCAGCTTCAAACGCTGTTCGTCAGATTCCAACAGCTACGAAGCTGACCGGACGCTCCGATCAAAACTGACCGGACGCTGAAGCCCCAGCGTCCGGTCATTTCCAGTAAGCTCCCCGAGGCATGTTTTTTCGACCGGACGCGTCCGGTCCACCTTGACCGGATGCAGCTAGCGTCCGGTGCTCAACCCTAGCCTACTGTGCCGTCTGACAGCTCGACCGGACGCAGCCTTTCAGCGTCCGGTCGCTGAGTGACCCAGCGTCCGGTCAGTAGACCGACGCCAGCATAATTTTGACCAACTCCATTTCAACTCTAACTTCTTCACCCTTGCTCCAATGTGCCAACCACCAAGAATTTTGCATCCGGCGCAATAGAAAATAGACATTTCATTTTTCCAAAAGCGCCGAATCACGCCTCGCAAGCTCGGCGGGAGGGAGAGAGGGACCCAAACCCATCTCAACCCTACAAACACCTTGTGCACATGTGTTAGCATATTTTCACAAATATTTTCAAGGGTGTTAGCACTCCACTAGATCCTAAATGCATATGCAATGAGTTAGAGCATCTAGTGGCACTTTGATAACCGCATTCCGATACGAGTTTCACCCCTCTTAATAGTACGGCTATCAAACCTAAATGTGATCACACTCTCTAAGTGTCTTGATCACCAAAACCAAATAGCTCCTATGGTTTATACCTTTGCCTTGAGCTTTTTGTTTTTCACTTTCTTCTCTTCAAGTTTAAGCCCTTGATCATCTCCATGCTATCACCATTGTCATGTTATGATCTTCATTTGCTTCTCTACTTGAAGTGTGCTACCTATCTCATGATCACTTGATGAACTAGGTTAGCACTTAGGGTTTCATCAATTCACCAAAACCAAACTAGAGCTTTCAACTGTGTATCATGGATATTGCAAGAGTTGCTTCTATCCCGCTGTAGATGAGGAGTAAGCCCTGGGTAGGCTTCTTTATTAATCCCTCTACATGCTTTTGTGGACTATGATCATATGTTGGCACTATATCAAACTATGTTGGCAAATGCTACTTTCAAACTTAATTTGCTTCCACTTTTGTTTATCAAACTTGGTTTGTAATAACTTTGTTTCATACTCTGATGATGGAAATGTATCTGTGAACTTTATGTAATATGTGACATGTATGTTGATTCATGTACGATCTTGGTTGTTGTAAATCGTTTATCGAGACCCGTCGTGGTACTCGATGGACTACCGGGTTTATATGAGTTCAAGTATGATAGTGCGACCGCTTGCGGGCTGCCATTATACTTATACTCTTATAAATTGGTCTGTTCTATGACAACTATTCATGATATACATGGGTATTCTTCCTTCATGATAAATCCGAAGTTGCATCATGCTTCAAGAAGTTTGCCAAGAGAGCACAAAATGAATTTGAAGTGAAGCTCAAGAAGATAAGAAGTGACAATGGGAAGGAATTTGACAACACAAACATTAAAGCCTATTGTGATAAAGTTAGAATCAAACATGGGGTCTCCACAACATATACTCCTCAATAAAATGGTGTAGTTAAAAGGAAGAACCGGACATTGATCACTCTTGCAAGAATAATGCTTGTGAGTACAACACCCCTGAAGCTCTATGGGCAGAAGCTATCAACACCGCATGCTATGCATCCAACTGCCTATTCCTTCAAAAGTTCTTTGACAAGACACCTTATGAGTTGCTCAATGGGAAGAAGTTGGACGTCTCCTTTTTTAGGGTGTTTGGTTGCAAATGCTACATCTACAAGAAGCGGCAACACCTAGGGAAGTTTTAAAGATGTTGTGATATTGGTTTTCTTATTGGTTACTCATCAAAGTCCAAAGCATATAGAGTATTTAATCATGCCACCGGCTTGGTTGAAGAAACATATGTGGAATTTGATGAATCTAGCGGCTCCCAAGGAGCACATGAGAATCTTGATGATGTAGGTGATGAACCATTGAGGGAGGCTATGAAGAACATTCCAATTGGAGACATCAAGCCTAAAGATGATGAAGATGATGCACAAGTGATTGATCGACCTTCTTCATTAAGTGTGCCACAAGATGGTAAAAAAGATGGGAGAGTAGAAAATGAAGACATTCATGTCTCCCATGAGCAAATGGTGGTTCAAGCATAAGATGTTGATGCTCCATAACCTCCTCCTCAAGTGGTCAATAGAAGAAATACACCTCTACTATAGGATCATCCATAAGATCTCATCATAGGGAGTCCATCAAAGGGTGTAATGACTCACTCACAAAAACTTGCTTCATTTATTGCTCATCACTCTTTTGTCTCTTGCTTTGAGCCTACCAAGGTAGAAGAAGCTCTTCAAGATCCGGATTGGATAAATGTCATGCATGAAGAGTTGAACAACTTCACCTGCAATGAAGTTTGGACTCTTGAAGAGCGGCCAAAAGGAGCAAGAGTCATTAGAACAAAGTGGGTGTTCCGCAACAAGCAAGATGATCAAGGTGTAGTTGTGAGGAACAAGGCAAGACTAGTTGCAAAGGGGTTCTCTCAAGTTGAAGGTTTGGATTTTGGAGAGACCTTTGCACCGGTTGCAAGATTAGAAGTCATCCGTATCCTCCTTGCATATGCATCACATCATGAAATGAAACTTTATCAAATGGATGTGAAAAGTGCTTTTTTAAATGGCTTTATTAATGAACTAGTCTATGTTGATCAACCTCCTAATCATGTTTATATGTTGTCCAAGGCATTATATGGGCTTAAGTAAGCCCCAAGAGCTTGGTATGAGCGCCTTCGGGACTTCCTCATTGAGAAGGGCTTCACCATTAGGAAGGTCGACACCACACTATTCACCAAGAAGCTTGATGGGCATATCTTCATTTGTCAAGTGTATGTTGATGATATCATCTTTGGATCATCAAATGAAGATTCTTGCAAAGAGTTTGGTGAATTGATGTCGAAGGAGTTCGAGATGTCAATGATTGGAGAGCTTACATTCTTTCTTGGTTTTCAAGTCAAGCAAATAAGAGAAGGGATTTTCATCTCTCAAGAGAAATATACTAATGATCTTCTCAAGAGATTCAAGATGGATGAATGTAAGCCAATCAAGACACCAATGCCAACTAATGGACATCTCGACCTAGATGAGGGAGGTAACACGGTTGATCAAACTCTCTACCACTCTATGATTGGTAGCTTGTTATATTTAATCACATCTAGGACTGACATCATGTTTAGTGTGTGTATGTGTGCTAGATTTCAAGCTAATCCTAAGGAAACTCAGTTGATTGCCATTAAAAGAATCCTTAGGTATCTTAAGCACACACCAAGCATTGGCCTTTGGTATCCTAAAGGAGCTAGAT